>NC_064287.1:19656277-19742573 GCF_019186545.1 Solanum stenotomum
AAGTTTTCTAACTTGATGGTTATGCTTTACTTAATGCCGGTGCTACCTTGTCTGTTATGATGTCATATATGGCTATGAGATTTGATATGCTCCTTAATGTGTTGTTAGATCCTTTTTCTTTCTCTTCACCTATTGGTGATTCTATTGTGGATAAAAGGGTCTATTGAAGGTGTCCCATTTACTTGTCCTATAGAGTTGCTCTTTTTGACTTGGTAGAGCTTGATATGCTAGACTTTGATGTTATTCCTGGTATGGATTGTCGACACTCGTGTTATGCTTCTATTGATTGTAGAACCCGTGTAGTAAGATTTCAGTTTCCGAAAGAGCCTGTCCTAGAGTGGAAAGGGGAAATTCTATGTCGAAAGGTCAATTTATTTCTTATCTTAAGGCTAGAAAGATGAGAGGATGTAGATTCCAAAACCCCTACTCTCGAGCTGGTCCCTTTGTTAATGAGTTTCTCGAAGTTTTCCCATATGATTTATTCAGTATTCTTCTTGAGAGGGAAATAGACTTCGGTATTGACCTTTTCCCCGATACACAACCTATTTTGATTCCTCCTTACTAAATGGTTTCGGTAGAACTTAAAGAGTTGAAAGAACAATTGAAAGATTTGTTGAATAGGGGTTTCATTCAACCGAGTATCTCTCCATGGGCTGCTCCAATTTTGTTTATTAGGAAGAAAGACAGTTCTTTCGTATGTTTATCGATTATCGACAGTTGAACAAGGTGACGATTAAGAATAAGTATCCTCTCCCAAGGATAGATGATTTATTTGACCAACTTCAAGAAGCGAGTTATTTCTCTAAGATTGATCTTGGATTTGGTTATCACCAATTGAGGGTGAAGGAAGGTGACATTTCGAAGATGGCTTTTTGAACTCGGTATGGTCATTATGAGTTTTTGGTTGTGTCGTGTGGTCTGACTAATTCTCCGGTTGCATTTATGGATTTGATGAATAGGGTGTTTAGACAATACCATGACATGTTTGTGGTTGTGTTCATTGATTATATATTGATCTATTCGAGAAGTGCAAATGAGCATATCAATCATTTGAGGATCGTGTTGCAAATTCTTAAGGACCAACAACTCTTTGCTAAGTTTAGCAAATGTGGATTTTTGTTAAGCTCCGTAGCTTTCCTTTGCCATATTGTTTCGAGTAGGGGTATTGAGGTAGACCCAAAGAAGATTGATGTGGTCAAGAGTTGGCCTAGACCTCTAACTCCTTCGGATGTTAGAAGTTTCTTGGGTTTAGTTGGTTACTATAGAAGGTTTTTTGATGGATTCTCTTCAATTGCCTCTCCTTTGACGGCTCTGACTCAAAAGAAGGCCAAGTTCATATGGTTTTTTGATGGTTATAAGAAAGCCTCTTACTTCCGCTCCGGTGTTGACTTTATTGAAAGGGACCGATGGCTTTGTTGTTTATTGTAATGCCTCAAAAATCGGGTTAGGATGCATGTTTATGCAAAATAGGAAAGTTATTGTGTATGCCTCGAGGAAACTTAAGATTCATGAGAATAATTATCCTACCCATAACCTTGAAGTAGGGGCGGTTGGTTTTGCCTCTACGATTTGGAGGCACTATTTGTATGGTATGCATGTAGATGTGTTTATCGACCACATGAGTTTGCAATATGTGTTTAATCATAAAGATCTACATCCTTGCCAAAGAAGGTGACTTGAGTTATTGAAAGATTATGATATGAGTGTTCTCTATTACCTAGAAAGGCGAATGTGGTGGAGGATGCTCTTAGTCAGTTATCTATGGGTAGTGTTGCTCATATATAAGAAGAAAAGAAAGAGTTGGTTCGAGACGTTCATAGATTGGCCCGATTAGGTGTTCAATTAGTGGACTCCACCAAGGGTTGTGTTATGGTTCACAATGGTTCCAAATCCTCTTTTGTGGTGGATGTGAAAGCCTAGCAAGGTCTTGATTCAATTTTTGTAGAGTTGAAAGAAGTGATGCTTAAGAAATCCATTGAGGCTTTCTCCCAAGGGGGAGATGGTGTGCTTATATATGAAGGTTGTTTATGTTTTCCAAATATGGATGACTTGAGGGAACAGATCTTATCAAACGCCAATAATTTGCGGTATTCAATCAACCCGAGAGCCACCAAGATGTACCGTGATTTGTGGGAGGTTTATTGGTGGAATGCGATGAAGAAGGATATTTCGAGATTTGTGGGTAAGTGTCCTCATTGCCAACAAGTGAAAGTTGAGCATAAGAAGCTAGGAGGTTTTTCCCAAGATATTAGCATTCCTACTTGGAAGTGGGAAGACTTGAATATTGACTTTATAGTTTATTTGCATCACACCTGGCGACAACATGATTAGATTTGGGTTATAGTAGATCAGATGACGAAATTAGCTCATTTCCTTCCCGTCAAGGTTTCCTATTTGGCGGAGGACTATGTCAAGTTGTACTTAAGAGAAATGGTAGAGTTGTATGATGTCCCTTTGTCCATTATTTATTATCGTGGTACCCAATTAACTTCTCAATTTTGGAAGTCTTTCCAAAAGGGTCTTGGTACTCGTGTTAAGCTTAGTACGACCTTTTATTCCCAAATTATGGGCAAGTGGAGCGTACAATCCAAACTTTGGAGATCCGACATCCATAGTTCCTTAAAGGGTTGGGAGTTGATGAAATTCTTTCATATGAGGAAGTCCAGTTGAGATTTTAGACCGCTAAGTCAAGAAGTTGAGAAATAAAGAAATAGCTTCCGTGAAAGTGTTGTGGAGGAATTAGTTCGTTGAAGGCGCTACTTGGGAGGCCGAGGCCGATATAATGTCCCGAAATCCTCATCTATTTCCTTATACTCCTACTTTAGCTTGAGATAATAAGTTCCTCATGGTTTATTCTTTGTTTTGGAGTCATGTGTTTTATGTGTTTCAATGATTTCCTTCTATGCATGATTTATGAAAAAGTTCAAGTTTTGAGAAAAATCAGTCAATTTGATTGATTTCTACATGTTTATGTGCACATGAATATGAATATCATGTAGACTATATGATTTGATGGTATGATCATGCCTTTAGCTTGGAGTTGAAATTTCCTCCTCTAATTTATGTAGTTGAGTATGTTTTTAGCTAGGAATTGATGTTTCCTCCTCCGATATGTGCATTGCATGCATAGTGGGCTGTTAGACTTAGTTTCGCCCCTCATATGATGTTTTGATAACATCTTAGCTTAGAGTCGATAGTTCCTCCTTGGTTAGATGCATTGCATTGTAGGTTGGGTTGTTAATTCCTCTCATACTATTCTTGTACTAGCTTGAATCTCATTCAAGGACAAATGATCCCAAGGGGGAGATAATGTAACACCTCGAATTTAGAAAAGAAAAAATATTCATTTCCTTAATTGACTAGGCAAAGTAGGGCGTAAGCGCCGAGTCACTTGGCGATGCGCCAAGTGTAACCTCCTGGCCTATTGGACTAATTCCAGCTTCTAGGGTTCTGAAACTTTAGGCGAGCAAACTCAGGCTCACCATCCTATTTGGCATGCCACCAAGTTCCCCCCTTTTATCGTCTAATTGGTCTGACTCTTAGGTCAACTCACTGTAAAATTCGGTGAGCTAAAGGCTCACTTGGCGAGTCGTCGTGTGGCCTTTGGCGAGCTCCAGCGTGGGTTGTTCTTTGTTTTAAGAGGTCTTAAAGTTCTTTTCAGATTATTTTATATTCTATACTACGTCGTTCTACCCTTTATCTAAAGAACTATTTAAGATTTCCCCCTAATTTCCCCAATTTAAGATCCATTCTCTCAAGAATCTAAAAGAAGATCAAATCTCCTCTCCAAAAATATTTCTCTCTCTAGAACTTGAAGAAGAAGAAGGATTCAACCTAGGGTTTCAAGTCAAGCCTCAATTCCTCCATTAAAGATACACATTTGGCTTTGAGGTATGATACTTTTCATCCATGGATTCCTTCCATTCATGGAGTTACCAAATTCCTCTATTTGCACAGTAAGAATTCCCCAATTGAGTTAGGGTTTTCTTCAATTGTCATGGGTTCTCTTCATTATTGATTGAACTGAGTGAACTATGATCTCTTATGCACGATTGATGAAATACTATGATTTTATGATGATTTCCCCCATGAACACATGTAATCCCCCTGTTTTCAAGTTATGAATCATATGATGTGTGATTTTGATTGTAAAGGAAAAGTTTTATGAATTAAGCATGTATTTTTATCTTTACATGAATTTATGATGAAATCCATATCCAACCCTTGTTTTCTAAGTGTTGATGATTGAAAGTGGGTTTTGAACCTTGAAATGTAAATTATGGATTTATGCATTTTTTAATGAAATGTATGCAAATGTTTTAAGGATGCTTTGAGAGTAAAGTATTAATGATGATCTTGTCGTTGTGTTGTTGAAAGGATATTCTCATAAACACACAAAACAAAAGTGTGAAAGGTTTTGTCACATACTAAATGATTCTAAGGTTGAATGATTTTCTCACCTAATTTAATCAACTATTAAGAGCTATCCTAATGAACCTAGTTTGGATTGGTTATGAAAGATACCTTTCCATGGATGATGACTTAACTTGAATTGGAAAGATGAAGTCTCTTTACCTGGATAATAAAATCTAGAAGAAATGACTATTCCGTGGGATATATGATTAGAACTGAGAGCATATTGAGATGAAAGCTCTCCTATTAAGAGAGGTCATGTTTGTAGTAGCAATCTCTTTATCACTAACCTATGTGCCCCCATAGGATGATTGTCTAGCTAAACATTAGCTAGTGGATCAACTTTAGTTTAGATTTATGGTCCTTATCTTGGCAAGTGGGACAACTCTTTTCGGTGTGGGAGACACTGGGAGATCATGTTATGGATCATATGGTATCTATGTCGGTTAAGGCTAATTCCCCAGATTAATAATGAACTAACGTTACTTCAAGAAGTATCTCATGGGTTCAAACCCCTTAAATATGATTAGTTTGCCTTGATCATGGTTTTATGACTTATGTTTTCTAACTCTCTTATATCATGTTTAGCTTGGTCAATGTCATGAAATGATATGTCCCTTTTTAGCATGATTTAAATGTTTTATGCATAGCTATCATACTTGGTACATTGATTTGTAGTAACGCATACTCTTACCTACATTTCCCTAAATATAGGGTCCGACAGTCAGGTTTCTACGTTTTGTGGCTAGTGGTTTATTTCGAGATTTCTGAGTTTTGGTAATTCCTCATGCTTCGACGACGGATATTTATTGTTTCACTTTCTTTCATGTATTCCCTTTTGGACATGATGTATGGACTAGGCCCAATTTCATTCTATTGTACTAGATGGCTATATTGATACAAGTGTTTTAGACTTCCGCTATTCTTTATAAAAGCTATTGAACTTGGACTATTATTTTACTCTTATTGTTCTATTTATTATGTTTTGAAAGCTAAGTGGCTTGTATGGAGTCCTTCGGGTTCTATACGTCATGTTACCTCTAGAGGGTACCCCTGGGTCGTGACATGCCTTTTGTCAACATTGGGATGAGTTGGTCTCGGATGGTTGTTTTGTTTGAGTTTGGGATGTCGTTTCCAAGTGGTTTGCACCTTTGGTTTGTGTCGTTTGGACTCTAAATGAATTCTAAGGCCTTGTTCAAAGAATTTGGAGATTTAGGCCTTTTCTAAAATATGTGGTGTTTGGTACAGTTGCTTATGGAACTCATGGTCACTATAGTGAAATCCGCTTAAGCGACCAAGGGGCCACTTAAGCGAAGGGCACAAATGAGCGGGGGTCGCTTAAGTGACCCATCGTTGGATTTTGTGAAGGTCGCTTAAGTGAAGGGAGCCTATTTATGCGGGGTTTACTTATGCAAAAATTTGGCCGCTTAAACGATGTTCGCATAAGTGAACAAGGGTCAACTTTTGCAAAAATCGCCTGGATTAAATCCAATTTCTCATTCTTTTTTCTTCAAAAGAATACCAACCCTCAGAGAGCTCAAATTAAGCGAATTTGAGCAATTCTTGGGCAATTTCAACCATTCTTAGGTCATTTTCTTCCTCTACCTCTTTTCTATGCTTCTATGCCTTCAATTTCTTAATTTAATCTCATTTTCGACATCGATTTCCTTCAACACTAAACTTGAAAGTATCATATTTTTTCCATTTGAGGTCCAAATTGAGTCCCGTTTGCGCCTATCTTTCTGGCAAGAGATCTTTAAGCAATAAGAAAAATATGATGGTTTTCTTTCCGTAATTTGGTTACGTTGATTCATGGACTGTTTTAGGCCCAATTTCAGTTGTGTTGTTACAGATAGTAATATGGGTATCGTTTGACTTGTATTGACTTGATCATTGTGTTCTTGATAGCTTGGCATCAATCCAAGGCTCTCCGAAAGAGGGAAAAGCACCAGAATCGTAGCTCGTGTTCAATTTCGGCCTTGAGGCAGGTTACAACTTCTTTTTCTATACTTGGCTTAGTTAGATTGACCATATTTAGGTAGTAGCTCATGATTTAGGTTGAACCCTTAGGTTGATTGAGCTTTATTGAACCTTGGATAGTTGTGGCCATAAGTTGGTTGGTTTAATTTAGTCTTTCGTCAGAAAGACCTTAGTTTTGGGAATCTTTGTGTGAGTAGTATCCTTAGACCTTGCTTCTAGGTGGCATGAAACATAGGTTTGTGTGGTGTTTGATTTGTTTGTATCGGTTTCGATGATTGTATTTTTTTCTTCGATTTGTGCTTCTTTGTTTGTTGTTTATTAAACATTTGGGCCTAAGGTCGTAAACTTGGATTAACAGTAGTCCTAGGTTAGTACTCTCATGGTGTGTAAACTTTCCCTCATATTATGTGTGTATGCCATGAATTTATTTTGATTGTACTTCTGTGGAATATCTATTTGCTTGTGTTGTGGGATAGAAATGGCCTATTGGAAATGAATGAAGGTATTGTTAATGATGTTGAAAGCCCTTGAGACTTGTATTGCATAAAAGTGGTGAAAATACCCTTTTACTTTATTTACTGCACCTTCTAGCCTCATATACATTAATCAGCTCGAGGTACCATTCTGTGTTCCCTAATAGCTTAGTTGGGCTACATTTTACTTTTAATTCACATTATAGATGAGCTCGAGATATCATACCGGGAGACCCGCTAATACATATATTTGGGTTATAGGTAAGCTCGATGCGCCATACCGAGTGGCCTATGGATTATCATATCCAGGTTATTAGCTTGCGGATAAGCTTAAGGTATCATTCCAGACAACTTGATATTTCATCAGGGCTTATGATATGTACCTATTTTCGGTATTGATATTATGGTTTTGTATGAATTGTCATTGGATGTGTTGGTTGTTAGGTTGGTATGTATTCTTGTTGGTGTTTGATTCTTACCTGTTATCTTTTTTTTAGCTTATTTTGCCTTAGCTTTCCCTTGCTATGTAAGTTCATCATGCCTCATATTTATATTTGATCTTTCTCAACATGATCAGCCTATGATGCCTATTGGGTATCCTGTGTTTGTACTCATACTGCACTTCTGCATCTTTTCTAATGCAACTCCCAATTTGAGCCACCCTCAGGAGTGAGCGTTTGGATCTCCCATGGGCTTCCCAGACTTGTATTGTGGTGAGCTTCTGGCATTAGAGACTTGTTGTTGTCGTTCTTTTGTACTAACTTTCATTTTATATTTCAGATAAGTCAGTTCTATGTATATATTTACCCCTTTCTCTTTATAGCAGCTCTTATATAAGTGACACCAGGTCTTGGGGTATATATTTATATCTATGTGTGTGTGTGTATGTGTATGTGTATGTATGTATGTATGTATATGGCCCTTCTTTTTATGTATTTTTTGTGTTTTTTCCTTGTTAATATTTATGTTCTATATTTTTTTTGTCTTACGCAAGAGAGTATTCTTGGATTGGGCTTGTCCACTAGGTAGGTTGTAGTTGACGCTATCATGGCCTAACTTCAGGTCGTGACAGAGTGGAATCACAGCTTTACGTTCGCCAGTCTCACAAAAATAGGAACAAGTGTCTAGTAGGGTCTCGCGTATTGGTTCGATGATGTTCGTAACAAATTATCGAGAGGCTATGGGACATTCTTAGGAATACTTCACCGTTTCTTGTTTCTTATCGTGGGTTAGTATTTGTACCAATATCTAAAGTCCATTGGTTTCACTCCTTCTCATATGGCTAGGACGAGATCGACTGCAGACAGGCATGGACCTCATGATGGAACCCTAGCAAGGAGTAGAGTTAGAGGTCGACCTAGAGGGTGAGATAGGAACACCAGTTCCAGAGCTCAGGAGAGAGGTTTAGAATGTTCACCATCTGCCAAGCGGTGTGGAGTGAGCCCAGCCTCTACCAGGATTTGTGGCCACGTCAGTACTTATAGATACTTTGGACAGGATCCTCAACTTCATGGAGGGTATGTCTCAGATAGGTCTATGCGTAGCACTTCACCCGAACTGCACATTAGAGATGAGGCTAGAACTTCAGCCCAGGTAGTGGCACAACGTGGTTAGGTTCAACAAGCACATCAAGCAGCTGCAACTCCTCGCACAGTAGTTTAGCCTATTCCTACTATTGCTCCACCCTTGGCTCCTAGGCCAGCTATGATACCTGAGGTGCAAAAGATGCTAGGGTGGTTAATAGGATTAGGTCCTCCCAGTTTAACTGCTGCTGCAGGTAAGGATGCCCATGAGTTCTTAGGTAGTTTCCAAGAGAGGTTACATAACCACCAGTTGGTAGAGTCCTATGGGATTAATCACACTACTTACTAACTTGAGTGGCCGGCAAAGAAGTGGTGGAGTTCATATTTAAATTGCCAACCAACCGAGTCACTATTGATGACATGGTCCCAGTTATCTGATGGTTTCTTAGAGAAATATGTACCTCATACCCTAAAAGAATTAATGCAGGATGAGTTCTCAGGTCTGACTCAGGGATCACTTACAGTTGTAGAGTATGAGGCATGGTTCCATGAGTTGGTGAGACATCCTTCTATGCTTATGCCGACAAAAAAGAAAAGAATTCACTAGTTTGTTAGAGCACTATCATTTCTATTTAGATTGGGGAAAGACTAGATGGCGGCATAGGGTTGTTCTTTTTTGTATATGGTTGATCATGCCCACACCATTGAGGGGATACGTCGTGAGGCCTATGGAGGTAGTGACAAGAGCCCCCATCATTAGGGTGGTTTAAGTGAGTCATAGTCTCTTGGTAGAGGATTTCAAGGCCAAGGGTATTCAGAGTAGTATTAGCCTAGTAGGACGGTTCAGGTAGCTCTACAGATTAGAGATGGGGCAATGACATGTGCCTGTGGAAAGACAACTCAGACTTATCGGGGCTCACATTTGGGGTATTCAGTCTGTTGTGGCAAATCAAGTTCAATCGAGTCACTTAAGAGGGGAATTTATGGTAGAGGTTGATATGAGTATGGTGTGGTGGGTCTCTTTCCTAGAGAGTGTACTATGATCAGCCAATGTAGGAGGTTTGTCAGCCATGTCCTCGTGGCCAGCAAGATCAACAAGTTTAGAAAGGTCATTAGGGTCAGGCCCCTAGGGATCTGGTTTAGGGTACTAAGGGTGGTCACTAGTGTGTTAGAGGTGGTCCACAGGAAGATAGATAAGGTGATCGAGGTAGATGTGGTCATACGTGTCCTTTTCCATAGAGACTAGAGGCGTAACCTTAGTTGTTATTATCATAGGTACTATCTCCATCACCCATCAACAAACTTATGCTTTATTTGATATGAGGTCTAGCTTTTCATATGTGTCTGCTTATTATGATATGTGGTCTGGTTTGTCTTGTGAGCCTATATATGTGCCTATGCATGTAGCTACCCCCGTAGGTTATTCTCTTGTAGTGGATCGAGTCTATAAAGCTTGTGTGGTGATAATCTAGGGGTATGATATGTGGGCCGGCCTTATTGTGTTAGACATGGTAGACTTTGATGTGATTCTAGGAATGGATTGGTTGTCTCCCTATAATACTCTCTTGGATTGCTTCTCCAAGACTGCGACTTTGTGAATACTTGATATTTTTCCTCTTGTATGATAAGGGAGTGATCTCTTTTCTAACAGTGAGGCGATTAGTAGAGAAGGGTGCTTATCTTACCTTGCTTCTGTTCGTGAAACTAGTGCTGACACTTCTTTTCATGAGTCTGTTATTATGGTTAAAGAGTTTGCTGATGTATTTCTGACCAATCTACTTGGTCTTGTTCCTGACCGTGATATTGATTTTGGGATTGATGTTGAGCCGGGTATATAGCCTGTTTCTATTTCGCCTTACTGAATGGATTCAAATGATTTGAGGGATCTTATGGAGCAGCTCTATGACCTCTTATGAAAGGGATTAATCATACATATATTATATCATTGGGGTGCTCCTTTAATGTTCCTAAATGGTACCTTGTGTTTGTGCATTGACTACAAGGTGACAATCAAGAACAAGTATCTCATGTCGTGTATGAATGATTATTCAACCAACTTTAGGGTGCAACAGTTTTCTCTAAGTTTGACTTGAGATCGGGCTACCAACAACTTAGGATTAGGGAAGCAAAAATCCCTAAAACTGCCTTTAGGACTCGGTTTAGCCATTATGAGTTCTTAGTCATGTCTTTTGGTTTGACGAATTCTCAGAAGCATTTATGGAGTTGATGAACCATGTGTTCATGCCTTATTTCGACTCATTTTTCATAGTTTTCATCGATGACATCTTGGACTACTCTGGGAATAGGGAGCAACATGAGGAGCAATTTTAGGATTGTAGTTCAGAACTAGAGAGACCCCCGGTTGTATGCAAAATTTAGTAAATGAGAGTTTTGGGTTAATTTAATGGCATTGTTGGGGCACGTAGTGCCCAATAATTGCAAAGATTGATACATTTTGTGATTGGGCCAGGCCTACTACTCTTACTGCGGTTCGTTGTTTCATCGGCTTTGTAGGCTATGACACGTGGTTTGTGGAGGGGTTTTATTATATTGCAACGCCCTTAACTAGATTGACTTAGAAGGATGCTCCCTTCCAGTGGTCGAATGAGTGTGAGGCGACCTTTCTGAAGCTCAACATCTTGTTGACTTCAGCACTGCCCTATTAGTTCATCATGCTTCTTATTTATATTTGTTCTTTCTGACTTGGTCAGCTTATGATGTCTACTGGGTACTCCGTTTATGGTACTTACACAACACTTTTGCATATTTTCTGATGCAACACCCAGTTCAAGCCACCATCAGTAGTGAGCATTTGGATCTCCCGTGGTCGTCCTAGACTTGGATTGTGGGGAGCTCCGAGCGTTCAAAGACTTATTGATGTCCTCCTTTTGTACTAACTTTCATTTTGTTTTTCTGATTAGGAAGGTCTCTGTATATATTTATGACTTTTTGTTTGTAGCAGCTTCAGTATAGGTGACACATGGTCCTGGGAATTGGCATCTTGTGTTAGATCATGTTTTTGTCTTTTTTTTGTCCTCATTTGTATATTTTGTATCGTATTACACACACACACACATATAGCCCTTCTTTCTATATATTATTCCTATCTTTTCCGCTTAATTATTCATGTTCTATATATTTTGTGTCTTATGCATCAGAGTGTTCTTGGGTTTGGTTTGTCCACTAGGTGGGTTGTGGTGGACACCTTCATGGCCCGACTTCTGGTTGTGACAATTTTCCTTTTTAATTAGTAAATGTTAAACAATTCACATTTCAAATTTTGTATTGATTTGTATTAGATTTATTTAGTAACAAACAACTCTCTCTAAATTATTTGTAAGCTAATTTATTTATATAAATATACTAGTACAAATATAAAACATAAAATCAAGAAAATAAACAAAATAATTAAATTGATTTAAGGGATATTTTTGTCTTTACATTGACTTATCCAATGGTATTAAATCCTATTTATTACTAATACCTCCTAATGGAAGGTATTAGTAATGCATCCTATAATACCATATATGGTATAACTAATCCACGAATTAGTTTTATATATTCTCCAATTCCTATGAAACACAGTACTAAACAATACCATACATAATACATGGCTTATTTCTCCTAGTACTTCCTACCAAACGACCGCTAAATTACAATCATAAGGCATAAACACATAAATGACATGGAGGTCATTACTACATCAACTACAAAATGACTTTCGTCCGGGAAAGTTAGAGTGAAAAAGTACCTGAAGGCTCAAACAAGCTAGGAAACTATTCCCGCATATCATGCTCGGCCTCTCACAAAGGCTCCTCAACTAGATGATGCATCCAATAGACATTAACCACAATAGTGTCTCTCGGATGCAACCATTGAATATCTATGGATGGAGTGGATACTACCTCCTTCACGAAAGTCGAATGGCACTCAATTTCTACTGCATTATACTGAAGCACATGGAACTCATCATGAACATATCGCTGCAACATCGAAACGTGAAAGACTTAATAGATATAAAAAATATTGGTGGTAGAGAGATCTCATATGCAACCATGCAAACTCTCCAAAGGATCTCAGAAGGCCAAATATACATGGGGTTAAGGTTTCCCTTCCTCCTAGATGTCATCTTACCCTTCATGGGCAACAGACAGAGGAAGACTCTAGCTAACACTGCTAACCTCAAAAGCCACCACCTATGATAAACATAACTCTTCTTCCTGATTTGAGCTGTCCAAAGATTGTCCTGAATCACCCTCCCCTAGTCCAAAACCTCTTAACTCAAGTCTGTAACATACTGTCTAGGATTTTTAGACTCAAACTGACCAACTAGAGAGAGACAACACTTTTCATATAAAGCCACAAATTGGGCCAACTGAAAGCTAGAGTAGTAGTTGTTGTTTTATATAAAGTCTGTGACAGGTAAGAATTGGTCCTATTGACAACTAAACTCAAAAATACAAGCCTGCTACATATCCTTAAGAACTTTGATAGGGCACTCTAACTGACCATCATTTTGTTTGTGGAAAAATGTGTTAGTGTCAACGTGAGAGCCCAACTCCTCCCAAAATGTCCTCCAAAAGCTAGAACTGAACTAAGCATCCTGGTTTGATATAATAGAAATGAGCTCACCAAGGAGACGAACCACCTCTAAAATGTAGATACAGGCTAACCTCTTAGCGACAAATAAAGACTGAATAGAAAGGAACTATGATGACTAGGTCAATCAAATAAAGATAATCCAAATGGTGTCAACACCCGTAGAAGTCATAGGCAAATCGACCAAAAAGTTCATAGTGATGCGATCCAACTTCAACTCGGGAATGCCTAATCTATGAAACTCACCACTAGGTATAAAGTTCTTGGCCTTGACCTGCTAGCAACTTAGGAAATACACACATTGTTTGGAATATCCCTCCTCTAGCCACCCACTAGTAATGATGTCGAAAGTAAAAAATACATCTTCGCAGTGCCCAAATGGATACATTATTTAAAATCATGGGCTTCACGAAGTATCAACTGGATCAAACCCCCAACCCTCAAAACACAAATAAGACTTGCAAATATAAAAACTCTATCAAAATCTAAAGTAGCCTAACTGGCATCACTTCCCAACACCCGATTTGTAATTTTTACCAAGGCCTCATCCCTAAACTAAAGGCTACAGATGAGATAAAGAAAAGAGGACTGAACTCCCACATACACTAGAATATACCTAGAATCTGAAATATTAAGGTGAATCATTTGGTTAGCTAAGGACTGAATGTCCCAAGCTAAAGGTCACTCTATGGTGGAAAGGAAGGCTAGACTACCTATACTCATTGTCTTCTTGATTAAGGAATCCATAACCACATTCTGCATGCCCGAATGATAGAGAATAAAGAGGTTAAAGTCCCTCAGAGGCTCAATCCAGTGATGCTGTCTCAAATTAGGGTCACTTTTGCTAATGATGTACGGAAGGGTTCTCAATCAGTGTAGATCTCCCAACAAAATCTATGCAGGAAATGCCTTAATATTTAAAATGCAAAAACTACCACTGCTAACTCCAAGTCATGAGTGGAGTAGTTGCACTCATGTAGCCTAAGCTACCTTGATGCATAAGCAATAGGTTGGCATGCTGCATCAGTACACAACCCAAATAAACATTTGATGCATCACAATGGACTGTAAAACCCTCTTCCTCAACTAGAAGGGTCAATATAAGAGAAGTAGTTAACAACTCCTTGAGCTTCATAAAGCTTAAATCACACTCATCAGACCACTCAAAGGGAACATCAAGGCGAATCAACCAATTCAAAGGTGGTGCAATAGTGGAAAAGCCCTCTAGAAACTGTATGTAGTAGCATGTCAATCATATAAAGCTCCAAACCTTCGTAACTTAAGTGGGCCTATCCCAATCACGAATAGCCTCAATATTTGCTAAATATATCATGATTCAATCCTTAGACACAACATGCCCCAAAAATGCTACAAACGAAAAAAGAACTCATACTTTTAAAACTTGGCATAAAGTCGGTAACCTCTAAAAGTCTAGAGCACAAACCTCGGATATTGTTAATGATCAGTCATGTTTAGTCAGTATACCACAATGTCATCCATAAACACAATGCTGAACATATCATGATACAGTTGGAACACACACGTTATCAAGTTCATAAAAGCAGCAGGGACATTAGTCAACCCGAAGGACATCACTAGATGTGGTCATAAGGATGTTGGATACGCTAATCCATAACTAATGTTAATCAGACCTCAAATCAATCTTTGAAAACAATGCAACACCCTGAAGTGTGTCAAATAGATCATCAATCCTAAGAAGTTTCCTTGGTCATGTAGGGTACTAAAGGTTGTTCGTTAAAGACTTCTGAAGATTGCAATTCCATTGCGCAAGCTTCTTGAAAAAGAAAGAACATTTATTTTTATAATGTATGTTTGGAAGCTTTAAAGATTTTGAAGGAGAAACTCATCTACACCCTCATCATAATACAACCCAATTGGAATCTCCCTTTTAAAATGATATGTGATGCTAGTGGCTTGGCTCTTAAAGGTGTTCTTCGAAAATACAAAAATAAGTTCTTTGATTATATTTTTTATGCTAGAAACCTTGAATTGTGCTCAAAAGAAAAATATCGTGAATGAGAAGGAGTTGTTGGATCTTTTGTATGCTTTTGATTTAGAGCCTACTTAGTTGGTACAAAAGTTATCGTGCATATTGATCATACGGCTCTATGTTACTTAATGGCAAAGAAAGAGGCAAAACTAAGACTGATCTTTGAAGTGAATGATATAAAGGGGTATGAAAACCAAGTGGTTTACTACTTATCAAGGCTTGAAAGGGATGCTAGAGTGAATGAAAACAGGGATATTGATGATGCTTTCCTGATGAATTGATAAAGTTAATTTTTACACCCTCAGCTCCTTAATATGCTCATTTTGCAAATTTTATTGTTTGTGTAATGTTACCTGATGATTCGAGTGGCCATCAAAAGAAAAAATTCATATTTGATGTGAATAAGTATTTAAAGGATGCACCATTCCTGTTTAGGGAGTATGCTGATAATATAATCTGATGGTGTGTGCTAGAAGTTGAGGGGCAAGAAATATTAGGGGCATATAAAGCTTCACTTGCAGGTGGAAATCAAGGGGGCATTCGTACATGCTTTAAGGTGTTACAATATGGTTATTATTGTATTACAATGTTAAGGGATGCTAATACCATTTGAAAATATTGTGTTCAATGTCAAATTCAATGGAGCATCTCTAATAGAAATGAACTACCACTATCAAAAAAACTTGAAATTAAGTATTTGATATGTGGGAATTTATTTCATTGGTCCTTTTCTTATTTCATTCAGGAAGAAATACATTCTTGTGGATGTTTACTATGTGTTAAAATTGGGAGGCTATAGCATTACCAAATAACGAACGAAGAAGTGTCACAAAGATTCTCAAGAGGAATATTTTCACAAGGTTTGGTACCTCTGTCATGACCCAAAGTACACCCTCGATGTGAGATGCGTATAAGTGATGAGTCCACAATTTGAACTCATTTAAGGCTTTATTTTGATAGATTTAGTGTCCTCAAATGCATATTATGTCTCAATAACTGATGTAAATCCTTAAGTTTCAGGTATTTGGAGTTTGAGGCAAAGCATGGACACTTCTTGGCAAAAAGGAACAAGACCGCTGAAAGACAAAGAAAAGAAGGCCTGAGGATTGCCTAATGCATTAGGCGAGTCGCCGAATGGCCTTAACCTCGCCCAAAGTTCCAATGTGCTGAGCCCCAAAGATAAAGATCAAGTTGGCAATGAAATGGAGAAGTCGGTGCATCGCCGGACAAATCCACGAAGCAACACCATATCACCCAATGATTCAAAACGCAAAGATGCTGAAGGCAAGAGTTGAAAGGCGATGAACCAGACGAAAGGGCGGATCACCGAGTGCATCGACGATCCCGACTAACTGCGTCGAGTGGTCCTTCGCAGCACAAATTTTCAAACACTATAAATACTTGTTTGAATTGTTAGTTTAGTATGAATTTAGAATTTAAGTTTTATAATTCAAAAACCATTTTGGAGAATATTTTAGGTTTAGTTCTTAGAGTTTTTGGGAGACATTGTTCTTGAGGTTGAAGGTTTTGAAGGTTTCAACTCCAAGAAATTGGAAGTGGGCATAAAAAAATCTTCATCTTAGACGTGTTTAAAGACATTATTTATCGTACTCATTTGATGTAAACTCTTTTTGGTATCGATTTCTCTCTCTTTATCATGTCTAGCTAAAACCCCAATTATTGTGGTGTGATTTTGTGAATATGAGTTAAATTTACTGTTGGGTATTGCTCATTGATAGTCTATTTACTGTTTAAATATGATTTTGTTTAGTAGTTGTGTTTGAACTTAATGGAATTGTAGTTTCAAATATGATTTCATCTTCTTTTTTTTTGGCTTGCTCGAGATAGAGGTTTTAAAACCAAAACTACTAAATTGATAGCCTGTGGTTATTGGGTCATCGTGGGTTCATCTCGAGAGAGTGAATCGTAGGCCTTCTCCCACACATTCAGCCCGAGAGAGTGAATGGGCTAAGATGAAGGTTGTGCTTAAATGTTGCAACTCGGTGTTCGAGAGAAATCGAGTCAATTCGGGGTAAGTTGCTCGAGAGAGAATTTACCCCCACTAAAGTCTACCCTAGTTACAAATGTTCAGCGATTTACTATCCATAGCATTTACCCAATTGTTTATTTTATCCCGAATTCCTATCACATTCCAGGAATCCCGTCTCCCTAATTCACATCTTCATTTTGCTATTTTTGTTCACTATTTGAATACAACAGCCCCCATTGATAAATGACATTCGTGTCACCTTTAGATTTGGTATATTTTTATTTATTAATATTTATAGCTTTGATTGATTAGAACCTTTTCTATTTGATTCTCGACTATTAATCGCTCCCTTGGGACTCGACCCCAACCCATTCAGTTGGGTTATAGTACAACACGCGGTCGTTGACACTTGATTTGGAAGGTGTGTCTTTGATTACGTCAAACATCAAAACGGTGCCGCTGCCGGGGAGTGGTGTTAGTTGAGAATTTTTAGTTAAGTAGTATTTTTGTTCTTGTTAATTATAGTGATACTTACTTAATATTTAGTTTTGTTTTTGCTTGTTTGTGTTGAAAGCAGGAAATATGAGCATAAATGATAGCAATGGCAGCCAAGTAGGCCATCAGGATGTCATCGAAAACCTCAATGATGTCAATGAGCCTCATGCTAATGACCCCCATCTCGTGGGAGGTATTGGTGCCATTCGCTTACCTCCGGCCGAAGGGAATATAGTGTTCCACATCACGAGCACTATGTTGCAACTCTTGCAACTTAAGGGACTTTTCAGCGGATTGGCCCATGAGAACCCTCATGAGCATCTTCAAAACTTCATGGATGTATGCGGACCATTCTCCTTCAAGAACATCTCTCAAGAGTTGGTCCGGTTGAGGTTGTTCCCGTTCTCGTTGATGGGTGAGGCATGCAAGTGGCTGGCTGAATTGACACGTGAATCCATCACTTCATGGGAGGAGTTGGTCACTGCATTTCAAGTTCAATTCTTCCCTCCCTCGAAGATGATGACTCTTTGGAAAAGTATTCAGAGCTTCAAGCGTAAAGAAGGCGAGTCTATCCATGAAACTTCACTACGATTCAAAAAGTATGTGCTTCAATGCCAAACTCATGGCTTGCCTGATAACATGTTGCTGCAATATTTTTACTAGAGTCAGGATTTGGTAGATAAAGGTGTTGCTGACCAACTTTCTCTGGGAGGTTTAAAGCAACAACCTTACCTGGTAGCAACTCAGTTATTGGATGGAATGACCATGATAAATCGGACTTGGTACACCCGTGAAGACCAAGTCTCCCCTTTTACATTAATATTGAGAAAGAAGCAGATAGAAAAGGATAAAGAGAGGGACTAAAACATGGCCAAGATCATGAAACAACTTGACATTTTGTCCAAAAATGTCATGGGAGCTGGTGCTCGGGCTATCAATTATGTGGGTGTCGGGTGTGCTAATCCTGAAGACGAAAAGTTTGAAGCTTTGTATAGTGAGGAGGTGAACTTCCTAGCCAACCAAGGTGGTGGTTATCGTTCAAACAACCCGAGGCAGGGTGGTAACCAAGGTTGGGCTAGGGATGAAGGTTGGAAAGATTGTGAATAGAGGGACTATAATCCTAATTAGAAGAAAGGGGAGAAGGATAGGTATGTGCCTCCCCACGAGCACCAACAGCAAAAGGATTCAGAAAATGGTAGGTCTAATGATATGCTTTCTCGTATCCTCAACAAAGTTGAGGGATCAGACAAAATCTTGAAAGAGATGAAAGTGGACGTGTCGTCCCTTAGCCAGACTGTTACCTCCCAGTTAGTATCAATCAAGCAGTCGGAGATCCAAATGGGTAATATATCGTCTCATCTCAATCTGAGACAGCAAGGGGGTTTGCCTAGTACTACTATGGCTAACCCCAAGAATAAGGTTTGAAGGTGGACTCGCGTTGTGCCACGACGTTAACTAAGGCAATGTTTGGGAGGCAACCCAAAACCCTTTTTATTGCTTTATGTTTGTTTTAAAAATAACGGTGTGTTGATTGTGCAGGATGAATTGTGGGAAAGTGTTAGGAAAGAAGGAGATTGGCGAGCAAACAGGTCAAGTAGGCGCATCGTCGAATAAGTCAGCGACCCCGACTCAGACTGTCGTTGGACTCAAGACAACTTCAAAGGAGAGTTTGTAAGACTCGGCGTGCCTAGGAACTTATTGGCGAATTGCTGATCATGTCAACAACCCCGATGAAGACTGCCGCTTGGACCCCCACATTAACTGGAGGGCCTGTAAAAATCGGCAAGGTAAGTGAACACCGTTGGATCGCCGAATGGGTACGAACTGGACAGTTTTTGAATCCAGAAGTTTAAATTCTTAAACTCTTTAACTTTTATACATTTTCATTCTTCCAGACTCACAACTGCACATTATTCTCTATATTTTGCATTATCTGAAGGTGTTAGTTATATATTTGTTCTCCGAACTTGGATTACATTGCTGCCTAGCGATTCAATCATAATTTAGTCAGCATCAAAGGTTGGTTTTCGAACCCTGAGTTGTTGTTATCGATTTCATACTCAAGTGTAATGATATTATCTTGTTGAAGTATGTTGGGCATCACTGTTAAAATTAATTCATTTGATCGCCTATTTTAATTTGAATTTCTATCCCGTAGTGTTTTGACTGTTAAAATTCTGTAGCTTGGTGCATTGAAATAGATTAAAATTATGTGAGTAGTGCTTGTATGCTTTGGGTTTTATTTGAATTTGTGTTGTGCATGCTTTAATTGTGTTCTTGGGGGTTGCGGGGCTGATTTTGAGAAGTTGGGTTGAAAATAGGCATGTTGAATCGTTGGGCGAGCTGGGTCAAGCTCACCTAATCACTGGGCAGTTCGCCTAATGTCCTTATCTCGCCCTTAATCTCATGCTTTATGTGTTGCTGGATTCTATAACTTTCGGCGAAAAACTTGAGATCCCTAAAAGCACTCAGCGACTCGCCGAGAGTCTTCTTGATCGCTGTTTTACTTACACTCCTGAACCCTTTTTGCACTATAACTTTCGACAAGCCTGTCCTAGTTCACCGAAAGTTGTCAGCGACACGCCGAGTGGTTCCCCCATCACCTTCTTGCTGCAGTATTAGAGCCAATTCCTTTGGCGAGCTCGATCTAGCTTGCCCAAGAAATTCGACGACTTGCCAACTGTCTGTAAATGTTCTGTTGTGCTTTTGTTTAAGTTTTTCTAACTTCTCTTCGCGATTTTGTAGACATGACTAAATTAAAAGCCCTGAAAGAATAATACTAGCCCAAGAGAAGTCCAAAGGGATTGCGATAAATGAGGATGCAACTACGTCAAAAGGCAAAGCTACGAAACTTACCACAACTAGTGGGAATGGCAAAGACAGGAGGCCCACTTCTACCAGGAAGACCATCACCCTAGACCTTAATATTCCTTCATGGGCCTGGGATTCCGCAAAGTTGTGCATGTCTTTCTGGAGAACTCAGACTCAACAGACCTTGGTGAATCTAGAACTATTGTTCCCCCTGAGATGAACCCGAGCACTGATGCCCAGGCTCAGGGTGAGGCATTGGGCTATAATACCTAGACAGACGGAGCGACTGTGTAGACAGGACCCCCTCTTTACCTCTTTCTCTATTTTGCTTTATTTCACTTTTGGATGTTTTTATTTGCATATGCGGACAAACCTTTTTATTTGTGGTAGGGAGAGGCCCACCTTTGTGTGCTGTTTATGACTCTAGTTTTGTTTATATATTTGGGCTTTGTGCTAAATTTTTTTGATATACTGCTTTTGTGGATGTTTGAGCTTGTGGCTCCTTGCTTTTAATTGTAAATGATTTTTGACCTTTTTGAAAATAATTTTCCACCTCTTGTATGTGTTGAATGTGGCTGTTCTCTTGCAAATTTAAATAAATTGATGACTTGAACAGTGCTCATAATTGAACATAAATGAATGCGCGGCTACAACGAGGCCAATTGAAGTTGCCTAGACAATATGTAAAGTCTTTGCATATCGTTGTGACTAGCCAATTATCGAATTGAGTCTCTTGTGATGAATATTGCACACTAGAGAAAGTGTGGAGTCGTGTTTGACTTTGGTGTCGATGCCTTGTGTGATGAGCTTACTATGAACCATGCATGATAACACCTATAATTTTCCCCATTGGTCCGGTCGATTAAGTAAGGCTATCTCTTGATATGATCTTAGGCAATTTTGAAGAGTGTGAAATAATTTGACATATACCTTTTTTGTAGCCTGCCTTGTGAGCGTGTGTGAATATCTTTTAAACACCCCTAGAGCCTTATCCTTCTTTGGAAGAAACTTGATGAAAACATGACCTTTCTTAATTCACTACCTATAATCCTCTTGATTTGTGGTTGATTGAATAGCCAACTTAGGCTGAAAGCATAAGTTGGGGTGTGGTGAAAAGAGAAGGCAAGTCAAGAAGTGCAAGGAAATTCCCTTTTATCCAGTGTTTAGAAAAATGGAACCCCTCCATAAAAAGAAGAGAGATGAAAAAGAAGAAAAGAATAAAAAAGAAAAATAAATAAATTGTGGAATAAAATATGAAAATGTATAAAAGAAATGGGGTCTCCAATAAACCATGGAAAGTGAATAATGGGATGACTTGTGAGTACGAATGAATTTGAGGAGGAAAAGAGATGGAAGTGTTGTGAGCACCACATTTCATGAGGATGAAAGTCACTGAGCCTAAATGATCATACCTTTGCACTCAGCCCCATTACAAGCCTTGAAAAGACCTTTTTGATCTGGTGTGAGCTGAAACGATTGTCAATTGGAAAATACAGGCAAACCTATGGGTGAAAGCATGCATAGTGTTCTTTTTTGTGAGTGAGAGCGTTGCATTGATTTTAGAACTTTAAATGATTGAACGATTGTGTGTGAAGATGGAATCATTATTTGTATGAGGGCATTTGATTTTCTTTGTTGAGCTTGAACTTGCATTTGAAGCAAGTATAGTGAGCTTGAGATTCTTTGATAATGGTCTGTCACAACAGTGGTCTTTGAGTACACAGTTGATCCTTGCATGAGTAAGTTGAGTCTTGTGTGTGCATTCATGATTGAGTCTTGTGTAGCACTATTTGAGACATCCTTTTTGAAGTGTTGAACTTGAGTTTTACTTGAGGAAAAGAAAAAGTTTAAGTTGGGGTGTTGATGAGTCCACAATTTGAACTCATTTCGGGCGTTATTTTGATAGATTTAGTGTCCTCAAATGCATACTTTGTCTCAATAATTGATGTAAATCCTTAAGTTTCAGGTATTTGGAGTTTGAGACAAAGCATGGACACTACTTGGCAAAAAGGAACAAGACGACTGAAAAGACGAAAAAAAGAAGGCCTGAGGATCGCTTAATGCATTAGGCGAGTCACCGAATGGCCTTAACCTCACCTATATATGCATCATAAAAGGATGTAGGTCGAATGACGTCATACATGGAGTGTACGAGTATGTAATATGGCTGAGTAAACAAATAACTTAACTGAATGACTAAAAGTAACTCAACTGAATCAATATATGAACATGAAGTGAAATCCTTTTAAGATTAACAATAAAATATACAATGAAAGCAACATGAAAATAATATACTTTACTTGTGGGGAGTTTTCTCTAGCCGAAAACCATTACTATGAGCATAGCAATGATACAACGTCCCGCCGCACATTGCAAAGGCCCATCCTATACCTTGTCGGGGGTATACAATGATACCGTGACTATGGATTCATCTAATTAGCCTTCTCTGAGGCAGTGAGGAGTCGCATGAAGAATCAATGCTATCATATCATACATTGGCTATGTAGTTCCATGGGACTTCTGAATAATAAAAGACTCCAAGCCAACTCGAAGCTTGATACTACTCCCAAAATAATTAATTTTAAATTTGTGCTCAATTCACCTATTACAAAGAATAGGCTTCTTACACTACTTGAAATACTTATCAAAACATAAGACATGTTTAACTTCTTGAAAACATGCACTTATGAACTTATCTTTCAAGTCCAATAGTTAACGCAGGTACATATGTATATGTATATATATGTATAAAATAAATTTAGAAACTCTTAAGTCTTTATGAAATAGAACCTTTAAACTTTTTCTAAAAATTCATCTTTACTTCCTCAAAAACTTGGTTTAAAACTCAAGTGTTGGCTTTGAAAAACTTCTCAAGATTTATAACTCAAAATAGTGTTCATGCTTAATTATAGACATGAATAAATCAACTCAAGGATCTCAATAAAAATATAGAAATTCAATACTAAGGAATAGAATTTCGAAAGAATCGAGTATTCAAGAACTCAAAATCAACTTAGCTTAAGAATACTCAAATCTAGGGAAAGAATCCTAAAGTACTCTTTTATTGATCTGAAAAGTAGATGTAGTGCGTGAGGACGAACTAGTACAATACTATAATAGCCTTACATACCTGGAAGAACAAGATTCTTGAAGATGAACTTGATTAGAAGCCTTGAAACCCTAGGTTGAAGATAAATGATCAAGAAAACCTTTTTTTGAGATTCTTGAATTAGTTTCTTGAAATCTCTATGGCCAAGAATTATGATTTTCATTAGTGTTTTTCCCTAGGGTTTGAGAGAGAAGAGAATGATGGATTAAAAGATGAAAATATTATTGTTTTGATCCTTTTATTAGTCAAGAAATTCGTTTAAAGTTTTTTTTGGACGTAAAAAGACAAAAACGACCCTTTTTAATATGTTCTTGTCGGCTAATTCGTCATTGCACAGTATCAGTTACTGAAATGGTCACATATTTTTACTCAGAAATGGAATTGATGCGAAATTTGTGGCATTCAAAATTAGATTCAAATACCTTTAATTTGATAGGTTATGTTCCATTGAATTCTTTATATTCTAATAGATATGGTCGTTTGAAGTTGACACAAGTAGAATCTTACATCAAAACTTACAAGAACTTCAGAATGACTTGAATAAGCATATTTGGAATTATGAAAACTGACCCAAATCAATTTGTCAACATAAAATTACCAAAATTCGTTTTAAGCTGATTGGGTACGAAAAAGACTAAAATACCCTTCATTTTTTCGGGTAACTTTCCTTATTTGAGCAGCCCGACTTCAAATGGACATATCTCCCTCATAGGAGCTCGAAAATTAGAAAACTTGGTGGCCTTTGAAAAAGGATTCCAAGAGCTTTCATTTGATATATTATGGGTCTCCTAACTCATCATGTGCTAAAAGTTATGGTCATTTGAAATTGACCCAAAACTTAAAAGAACCTAGGAATAACTTGAAGGAATTCTCTTTGGTTCTTTTTGGAACTCAAGGTGCTACATCTAGCGTCCTTAACATTTAAGAAAATTTAAATTTCTCGGTACAATCTTACTCTCAAAGTAGAATGGTTTGAGTCTTAGCTCAAATTTTTTCTAGGGTGTTACATTATCTCTCCCTTGGGATCATTCGTCCTCGAATGATGGATGGACTGGGCATGGAACAGCGTAATTCTTACTATCTCCTTTGACTCATGAAATTTCCTACTAACACAGGCTGAAATGATTCGTACCAAGAGTTGGGACCATTCTATAGACCTTAAATCAAGAACGATGCTATTGTGACATAGTCACACTCTTTGTGAAGTTACCTTATCTGAAACAAAGGAAATCTGGGCATGAAGTAAGAATAGGAATACCATGCCTAGGTTACTATGACTGTTAAATGTTAAGCTCAACAACACTCCTCAACTACGCTCTTCTTTCCTTATACCATACCTCATTGGCTACAACTCATAGTTCCCTCAAGGGTACATTACTTCTCTTATCAAGGCCTTAGTCTAACGACACACTCTTACTATATTCACGCTTAACCCAAATCCTGAAGTTCAGGTTCTATACCTCTCTATGGGGAGTCTCAACCTAAGAACATTACACTTTACCACCTCATTTAATCTACATTGGGCTCATATCAAGAACTACCTCATGTTTAACAACACCACATTCAAGCTTAGTGTTCTAACAACTCCATGGACTCTTACTAACCAACTCCCTAAGAAGTTCTCATTCTCTCATCAACCCTGCCATACCAACTAAGATTTCCCGCATTACTACTCGAAACAAACTAGGGCTCTCATTTAACTATTTCTCATAGTTACTCATTTTCCTCTTCCTCCTCATTTAAAACCATAGATGGAATTATCAAACCATCATTATCACGATGAGAACATTAATCTTATCCTTCTAACATCACTCCACTACTAAAAGAACTTTTGAAAAGATCCCTCCCATACTCATTTGAGCTCATTATTATCTTATTCTCAACACTTGATTTAATTTCAAATCTTATCATCTCCCCCTTAGGTCTAAATTTGACACTTAAAAGCTATGGACCTATTTCATCATCTCTAAACTGGTCTACATCCCCTTTTATGAACTTAAGTACTATTTTCCCACTTATTATACCTCATTACTTAATAAGTTATATAACCTTCTGAACATCACGACCCTCTCAAACAATTTATAAGCCTTGCTTAGATCTATCACTTCATGAATATTATGTTCTCTTATTCAGCACATGAGGTTAGTCTCCTCTAACACGATGGTACATCGACATCAACTCTAATTTGGTTAAAATATACTCTATCTCATCATGAGTAGTAAATATTCCTCTTTCTTCTATCGAGAACTCTCTTTAACATTATTATTCCTTATTCCACTCAAAAAGGAACTCATCACTTATAACTGACTGGGTGCATGATTGCAATAACATATTTTGTCCCATCACTCTCTTTCCTTTGATTACTCAACCTCTGCATACTTTCCTTTAACCCTGGGCACTTTCACAACTACTACTCATAATTTCGTAACCCACGCTACCTTTTTGGATGAGAATACTACCAAAGCTCTAAACGTACTTTCTTATAAGGATCTCAGCTAAAACAGGTTTAGAGATGAGAGTATAACTCACTTTCTTTTCATCCATAGCTCTGATACTATTTTTTCGGGGGTGCGGAATTGGTAGTTGATGAATTCATATTTTGGTTAGTGTGGTAGGTGAGGAATTTATAATAAAGATTTTATTATAATATTCTTTTTTCAAGGGTCTTAATCTTGATATCTCTTTAATATTATTTATGATATATTCTAGGTATAACATATCTTGGGTTCTTAGGTACATATATAAATGTTCCTCCATTAATTGTTCTAATAGTTTTATATCTTCCATAGATTCTGTCCAATATTGTAAATATTCGTAGTTCATTTTAGTCTGAATTTATTTCTAAATCATATCATTCTATTCTNGTAGGTGAGGAATTTATAATAAAGATTTTATTATAATATTCTTTTTTCAAGGGTCTTAATCTTGATATCTCTTTAATATTATTTATGATATATTCTAGGTATAACATATCTTGGGTTCTTAGGTACATATATAAATGTTCCTCCATTAATTGTTCTAATAGTTTTATATCTTCCATAGATTCTGTCCAATATTGTAAATATTCGTAGTTCATTTTAGTCTGAATTTATTTCTAAATCATACCATTCTATTCTTTCGTGTTCTAAATCATGTAGGTCAATCTCATAACATTGTTGGTTTAATATATCTTCTGATTCGTTATCATTAAATATTTTTTTCCCATATGATTCTTCTTAATTCAATTATTTTTATACCTTTAAGTATATATAAGATTAAAGTTTCATAGTTTTTTTATTATTTCATCATGCATGTATGTAGTCATGTTCTTTATCATGCAGATTTTTTTATTTCAAATTATTTCTTCCTATCATATTCATAATTGATTAAATTCATATTAAATCATTATGAACTAGATTATCTGTTTATCATGTTCTCCTGTCACTACTAGCATCGTACTTTAATGGATACTTCCTTCTTATCAGCGCCTCAACTTTGTTTACTCCCCTAAATGACTTTCCTTGCCTATCAGTTTCAACATTAGGATGGCATAGTATAGAAGTTTTCTCCCTGTTTCCAGTGTGCTAATAAACTAGAAATCATGATTCAAATAATTATAATACATAATAACTAACATAAATTTATTCAATCATATATATGATATTCTGGAATATACGAAATTAGTTCTGCATATTTTTTGAACAATATACCTTTACCTCTTGCCTATCCATGATATCTGAAGTTTGTTCCATTATCTATTAAATATGAATAGTCTAAGTATTAAATATTTGAGAGAGTGTTTATGACAGTGCTTCGTTTATTCAAAGTCTGCCCTTTATGTTACATATACCTTCCTTAATATAGAAAGAAAATCCTATCTACTGCACTTTCCAATTTTATCTCTACAGTAATGCATAATAATGCATTACTTTACAATGATGCACAACAATGTGCTACTTACACCTACGATACCTAATACTTACACGTGCCCATACTGTTTTAATTTGTCCACTTACGCCTACCATACCTAATACTTACACGTGCCCATACTTTTTTAATTTGTCCATACTATATGACTTTTTAATACTACCATAATTTGCACTACAATAATGCACACTCCACTTTACACTTGTCTTCTTATAATAAGACACAATAAGACTGATAATATTTACATGGTACTTTTTTATATTATTTGCTTTTGGCCATATATATTCTTTGCCTTATCTTTTTATTTTTGTCTTCTTATTCTTATCTTCTTTCGTCTCTATCTTATTTGATCATTCCAGCTGGACATCGGGAAACACATTATCTTCTCCATTACATTTTGTACATATATGGTCAGGATATTTATGTCCTATTAGCTTACAATATCTGGTCAATAGTTTTGATGAAATAAATCATGTCTTGAGTGCTCTTGTCATGGGTCTTTCTTCTGGTTTTAATAATGATAAAATCCATCGCTGGACTTCATCCATATCTGCTTTCCTTAGTTCTCTTGAATTAGAATATATCATTAACTGGTCTCTACAGTAATAACTCCATATAGCATTTCCGTTTAAATAATTATTTGCTAACTCTTGTATAATAGTTGATATACCAATTATTCTTTTATTGGCATAAAAACTTGGTATCTCAATTTTTTGTATTTCTTCTTGTTGTCCGATATCATAGGGTATAATCATATCTTTGGTTAATCCTATCTTAATAACCTGAATTGGAGGTTTTATCTCCTCGTATAATATCTCCGCTGGTGCTGTATAAAACTTTATATAAAATAAATTTCCTTTAGTAACTCTTTTATATGTGACGAATGCTTTGTGCAATTCTGGTATTCCACTTATCTCTTCTCCATCGTATGTATATACGGTATTTAATAGTCCATAATTGTAACATGTTCTTATTAAATTGGCGTTAGTTTTTGGTAGTGCAATTAACTTGTTATAACCTTGTAATTTTTGGGTTAGGTAATCTTGATTTGGTTTTTTGGTTGTGGTGGATCTAGGATTACGGTTTAATTAGGTTTGGATTTTGTATATTTTTTCAATATAGGTTCTTGTAACATGGTTATATAATTATTTCTCATTTTGTAGGCTATCTGCATAGGTTGAGGCTTGGGGTTCCATAGCCAATGTGTTTTTTGGTGTTCTCGGAGTAAATGGTCTTTCAAATAGCTGGTTCAAGTTTGTATTCTTATGTTGTTTTTCACTAACTTGTTTGCTCGTACCTGCAGCAGTATTTAAACAAACATTATGTGTTTTAAGGTGTTTCCCAACGTCACCTTTTAGGTCTGGATTTTTGAAGTCTTCCGATCGACTTAGCTCCGCATTTTTATCGTCATGCTGCTGACTTCGTATTTGTTGTATCTCTTTGTCAATATTTTCTACTTTTGTGCAAAGTAGGTTCATAGCTTTGAGTATTTCTTCTATAGTATTTTCTTTTTCAGTCTGTGTAGCTTTGTCTTGGTAAGTAATCTGGTGCATTTTTATATCCAAATGGTAATAAATTTCATTCAAAAAATCCTTGTGGTACTGTAAATGTTGTATGTTTTTTAGATTCCTTTTCTAACTTTAAGTGGTAAAATCCCGATTTGCAGTCAAATTTACTAAAGTAATTATATCCTTGTATTTGTCTTATTTTTAATATTATATTTGGTATTGGGTAGTTATATGTTTTAGTTTTTGCATTTAAATTTCTATAATCAATAACCATTCTACTTTTTCCTCTTTTTTGTTCACTATGTTTATTTCCTATAAATGCCGGGCTTGTATGCTTGATATTGTTTTCTTGTATGAACCATTTTTCTAGTAATTCACTTATATGTATCTTAAATTCTGTTAAATCATTAAAATTATATTTTAATGGTTTTTGGGTTATTATACTATTATTGTCAATTAGCTCAATTTTTATTTTTGTTTTATGTTTTTCCCATCCTTGTAAATGATCTTCACTATATAATAATTCCAACTTATCTTGGTTTATTTTTACTTTATCTATAGAGAATATAATTAATTCTATCTTAGGGTCTTCTTCTTTTATATTTTCTAATTTTTGTGTAATTTTTTCACTTTCTTTTATCCATTCTGTTGTTTTTCGTTTTTTGTTATTTACTATTTTTGCTCCTTTTTTTGTTTACACAGTGTTGTGAACCACCAGTGTGCTTTTGTTATTATATGTGGGTATAGTTTTTCTATAAATGGCATTCCTAATAGCATATCTTTTGTGGTCAATTCAAAGTTATATATTTCTTCTATAGTTAATATCTTATCCCATATTTGTATTTATATTTTTTTCCTTATATGTAATCATGCTTCCTTCATTATTAAATCATGTTACTACTATCAGTGTTTTTAATTTTTCTCATTTATCTTCTGGTAAACAATTGTATTTACATATATTAGTTTCTGCTCCCGTATCTATCATTGGTGTATATTATCTGTTGTAATATCCCTCTATTATTATCTTTGCAAGTATATATATTTTCATATTTTTATCATACCAAAGTCCGTTTTATTATTACTTTTTTATTTTCATAATTTATTATTAACTGTTTGTCTTCTAGATTATATGGTTTTACTTGTTCTAGTCATTTTATTCCTAAAATGATATTTTCATCTCCTTGATATATTTTAAATTTTATTACTATTGGTACTCTTCCAATGATTATTTCCTTTTCTATAGTTTCTTCAGTATACATTAATGTTTTTGGTAGTTCGGGGCATAATTGTTCAGATTCTCTTGTAATATAGTTTTCTTCTTGTCCTGTATTTATTAATATTAAATATTTTCGTTGTTCCATTATTCCCGTTATGTAGTAATGATGTGGTTTTATTTCTTCTTCCATTGATTTTTGTGGGGTTTTATCTATTCTTCTTGAGGTACTCATTTTTGATGAAATTTGTGGTATTTCACAGTTTATTCTTTTTGATGTGCTTAATCTTTCTTTTACTATTTGTAAATCTTATTCTATATCAATCTCATTATAACTATAATCATTATTATCTATGACTGTAACTATCCTTTCAAAAGGATTTTCTATTTTTATTTTATTTATTTTATTTTTTGCTGTTATTTTATGTTTTGTTGTTAAAACATATAAGTTTTTACATCTAGCTGTAAATATTTTACTTCCCGGGGCTAGTTCTATTTCTGACATTTTCCAATATTATACTAGTGATTTATCTATGTTTCTGTCATTTATTGCTACTGAGTAGTTAACACTTATTATAAATTTAAATTTTTGTATATGAGGTTGCCTTTTACTACACTTATTATACTTTTTTCTATAGGTTGTATGATCCTATCATCTGCTAAGTATATTTCTATAGGTGTATCTATCCCTTCTCTAAAACATGCTTTTATTAGTATTTTTGTTCCTCCTAAATGTACATATTTAATTGGATTTTTAGCCTTAATATCTTGTATTTCTTTATTTATTATTCGTTTATTTATTATTGGTATTTTAGCCTTTCCTTTGGTGTATTTGCAATCTATAATATGCTCTCTTTGGTACTTTAGCCTTTCCTTTGGTGCATTTTATTTCTAATGTTATGAATGTTAAGTGGCTTGTATGGGGCCTCTCGGGGTCCTATACACCATGTTACATCTAGGGTGTACCCTTAGGTCGTGAAAAATATGGCATCAAAGCACAAGGTTTAGAATGGTCATAGGATGTCTCATAAGCCATGTCAAGTAGAGTCTTCTTCATAAGTGTGAAGCACGCCACATTTATGAAAGAGAGCCTACAAGATGTTTAGGAAACTCCACTTTTTCATTACTCTAAAGTCGTGCGATAGAGTTTAACTCTGTAAGGTTTCTCTCTTAATCTTTATCTGATGCTTTACAAGATATGGCTACTTGAAGAGCTTATGCTAGAATGAATGTGAGGGAGTATGTGGAACAAGAAAATACTCGTGAAGCTCCGGTCTACCATTTGTCCGAGCAAGTGACTAATGCAGAGTTTAGGGTTGCCTTTCAAGTATTAGTTCAAGCCATGATGACCCAAGCCAATAGGAGGTTGTGGTACCCATAAACCTAAATATTGTTACGACAACTTCTAGAGTGAGGGACTTCAGTATAATGAATCCTCCCGAGTTTCACAGGTGGAAAAGTCGGAGTTGGCCGCTTATCAACTAAAGGGTGTTGCTCAAATTTGGTTCAATAAATGGAAATAAGGGAGACCGGAAGATGTCATCCCTCTTGATTGGGAAAAGTTCAAAGCTTCTTTCATTGATAACTTATTTCCCCTTGAGATGAGGGAGCCAAAGGTGCTTGAGTTCATCAACCTCCGTCAAGAAAGTATGAGTATGAAGGAATATGCTTTGAAGTTCACAGAATTGTCTCAATATGCTCTTATAATGGTTTTCGATCCTAGGGAAAAGATGAGTAAGTTTGTTTCGGGTTTGTCTGAAATGGTTGTTAAGAAGTGTCATACCGCCATTCTTGTTAATGACATGGACATTTCTCATCTCATGGTTCATGCTCAACTGATCGAAGAGGAGAAACTTAAGGAAAAGTCTAGGGAGGCAAAGAGGTCTAAAATCGGTGATGGTACTTTCTCTCATGCAAGGTCCGATGGACATGGTCATTTGAGATTTCGCTAATGGCTTTCCAGACAAGGTTCCTCAAATGCTCCTACTAGGCTCAACAAAGAGAGCTTGTCTAAGCCTATGCCTCAATGAGGGAATGGTAATGGGTCCTTATTGCCTACTTGTGCTAAGTATGGAAGAAAACATGAGGGTAAATGCCTAGCGGGTTTCAATGCTTGTTTTGGTTTTGGTAAGATGGACAACAATATAAGAGATTATCCTTCAGTTGCTAAGAATGAGGGAGATAATCGTCGAAGGGCTCAACCTAATCCTTCATTCGGTCCAAGTGGTTCGAGTCCAAATGCTTCGAAGCAAAACAGATTCTATGCACTTCAGACTCCTGGTGAGCAAGTGTGTTTTCCTGATTTGGTTACCGGTATGTTGAAAGTCTTTCAACTTGATGTTTATGCTTTACTTGGCCCTAGTGCTACCTTGTCTTTTGTAATGCCATATATGGCTATAAGGTTTAATATTCTTCCACATATGTTGTTAAATTATTTTTACTTCTCTACTCCTTTTGGTGATTCAATTATAGCTAAGAGGATCTATAGAAAGTGTCACGTTTCCTTGTCCCATAGAGTTACTCTTGTTTACTTTGAAGAGCTTGATATGCTAGATTTTGATGTTAGCCTTGGTATGGATTGTTTTCACTCATGTTATGCCTCTATTGATTGTAAAACTCGTGTAGTCAAGTTTCAGTTTTTGAATGAGCCTGTCCGAGAATGGAAAGGGGGAAATTATATGCCTAAGGATCAGTTTGTCTCTTGTTTTAAAGCTAGAAAGATGATTTCTAAGGGTTGCATTTACCATCTAGTTAGGGTGAGGGATCTGGATTCTGAAATCCCTACTCTTGAGTTGGTCACCGTTGTTAATGAGTTTTCAGAAGTATTCCCAGATGATCTACCCGATATTCTTCCCGAAAGGGAAACAGACTTCGGTATTGACCTTCTCCCAGATACGCAGCCTATTTTTATTCCTCCTTACCGGATGGCTCCAACAGAACTTAAGGAATTGAAAGAACAATTGAAAGATTTGTTGGATAAGGGTTTCATCTGACCAAGTATCTCCCCATGGGGTCCTCTAGTCTTGTTTGTTAGAAAGAAGGATGTTTCTCTTCGTATGTGTATAGACTATCGTTAGTTGAATAAGGTTACCATTTTGAATAAGTATCCTCTCCCTAGGATAGATGATCTGTTTGACCAATTTCAAGGAGCGAGTTACTTCTCTAAGATTGACCTTCGGTCGGGTTATCACCAATTTAGGGTGAAGGATATTGATATTTTGAAAATGGCTTTTAGAACCCGATATGGTCACTTTGAGTTTTTGGTGATGTATTTTCATTTGATTAATGCTCCATCCACTTTTATGGATTATATTAATAGGGTGTTTAGGCAATACCTTGACATGTTTGTGATTTTGTTCATTGATGATATATTGATCTATTCAAGAAGTGAGGATGATCATATTGATCATTTGAGGATTGTGTTGCAAGTTCTCAAGGACCGACAACTCTTTGCAAAATTTAGCAAATGTGAGTTTTGGCTAAGTTTTGTTGGTCACATTATTTCAAGTAAGGGTATTGAGGTAGATCCTAAGAAGACGGATGCGGTCAAGAGTTGGCCTAGATCTCTAACCCCTTTGAATATTAGAAGTTTATTGGGTTTGGATGGTTACTACAGAAGGTTTGTTGAGGGGTTTTCTTCGATTGCCTCTATTGACAACATTAACTCGAAAAAAGGCTAAGTTCATATGGTCTGAAGCATGTGAGAAGAGTTTTCAAGAATTGAAGGATAGATTGACTTACGCTTCGGTATTGACCTTACAGAAAGGGATTGATGGTTTTGGTATGTATTGTGATGCCTCGAGAATTGGGTTAGGATGTGTACTTATGCAAAATGGGAAAGTTATTGCCTATGCTTCAAGGAAACTTAAGGTTAATGAAAAGAACTATCCTACCCATGACCTTGAACTAGCGAAGGTTGTTTTCGCCTTAAAGATTTGGAGGCACTATTTGTATGGTGTTCATGTAGATGTGTTTACCGACCACAAGAGTTTGCAATATGTGTTTAATCAAAAGGATCTAAATATTCTCCAATGAAGGTGGCTTGAGTTATTAAAGGACTATGATATGAGCATTCTCTATCACACCGGTAAAGAAGATATGGTGGCGGATGCTCTTAGTCGGTTGTCTATGGGCAGTGTTGCTCATATTGAAGAAGAAAAGAAAGAGTTGGTTCGAGATGTTCATAGATTGGCCCGGTTGGGTGTTCAGTTAGTGGACTCCACCAAGGGTGTTGTTATGGTCCATAATGGTTCATAATCGTCTTTTGTGATGGATGTGAAAGCCAAGCAAGGTCTTGACCCATCTTTGGTGGAATTGAAGGAAGAGATGCTTAAGAAGTCTATCGAGGCCTTCTCCCAAGGGGGAGATGATGTACTTAAATACCAAGGTCGTTTGTGTGAACCTAATTTTGATGACTTGAGGGATCATATCTTGTCAGAAACCCACAGTTCTCGGTATTCCATTCACCCGGGAACCACCAAGATGTACCGTGATTTATGGGAGATCTATTGGTGGAATGGAATGAAGAATGATATTGTGGGATTTGTGGCTAAGTGTCCTAATTGTCAACAAGTGAAAATTGAGCATCAAAAATTGGAAGGTTTATCTCAAGACATTAGCATTCCTACTTTGAAGTGGGAAGATATAAATATGGACTTTATTGTTGGTTTGCCTCACACCCGGTGACAACATGACTAAATTTGGGTTATAGTAGATCGAATGATGAAATCAACTCATTTTATTTCCGTCAAGATTTCTTACTCAGTGGAGGACAATGCTAAGTGGTATTTGAGGGAAATAGTAAAGTTGCATGGAGTACCTTTATCCATTATCTCTGATCGTGGTACTTAATTCACTTCTCAATTTTGGAAATCTTTCCAAAAGGGTCTTTGTTCCCATGTCAAGCTTAGTACAGCCTTTCATCCTCAAACTGATGGACAAGCGGAGTGTACTATCCAAACTTTGGAAGATATGTTAAGAGGTTGTATGATTGATTTAAAGGGTAATTAGAATGATCACTTGCCTTTGATTGAGTTTGCATATAATAATAGTTACAACTCGAGTATCGGTATGGCTCCATTTGAGGCATTGTATGGTAGGATGTGTAGATCTCCTATTGGTTGCTTTGAGGTAGGTGAAGTTTCCCTAATAGGTCCCGAGTAGGTACACGAGGCTATGGAGAAAGTTTGACATATTAGATAAAGGTTGAAAAGGGCTCAAAGTCGGCAAAAGTCATATGCCGATATGAGAAGAAGAGATCTTGAGTTTGATGTTCATGATTGGTTTTACTTGAAAATCTCACCCATAAAGGGTGTAATGAGGTTTGGTAAGAATGGGAAGGCTATTCCCCGATATATAGGCCCATATTAGATTTTGAGACGTGTTGGTAAGGTTGGTTATGAACTTGAGTTGCCTAATGAATTGGCATCGGTGCATCCATTTTTCCATGTCTCTTTTTTGAAGAAATGTGTTGGTGATTGGACATCAATTGTTACCAAAGAAGGTTTGGGAGTTAAGGAGAATATTTCTTATCAGTATGTCCCGGTGTTGATTTTAGACCGGCATGTTAAGAAGTTAAGAAATAAAGATGTTGCTTCCGTGAAAGTGTTGTGGAGGAATCAGTTAGTTGAGGGTGCTATAATGGAGACCGAGGCCGGTATGATGTCCCGATATACTCATCTCTTTCCTTCTACCCCTACTCTAGCTTGAGGTAATAAGTTCGTAATGGTTTAATATTTTGGTGCCATGTGTCTTAGATATTCCCATGATTTTCTCATTTATGCATGATTAAGAAAAAGCTCATGTTTTGAGAAAAAAAATGAGTCAATTTAATTGATCTCCACATGTTTATGTGCATTTGAGTATAAGTTGCAGATAGACTTCATGATGTGATTATTTGAACATGCTTTAGCTTGGAGTTGATGTTTCCTCCTCGGATATGCGCATTTATGTGATTTAATTCATGTTGGCTGCTAGGTCTAATTTCTATCCTCCTTATGATGTTTTAAATATTTTCTAGCTTGGAGTCGAGGTTCCTCCTTGATTGTGTGCATTTTGATGAAGTTGCATGCATTATGGGTTGCTAGTTTAGAGTCATTTTCATCATATGATATCTAGGATCATATTCGAGGCTGAATGTTCCCAAGGGGGAGATAATGTAATACATCGGAAATTAGAAGCCTAGCAAAAGAGACAAGTGGAAGGTCACCGGCCCATGACTAAGCTATGGCCCTTCATGGAGCCCCAGATAGTCTGTGAAGGGTCATGGTGCCTTCCAGTATAGACCAAAAAGGGGATCCTCTCCCACGAGAACCTAGACGGGTCGTGTGGTCCCCGTGAAGGGGAGGTAGTAACCACACAAGGCTAGCCCTTCCCACAATCACCTAGACAGCTCGTGAAGGCCTAGATGGCCCATGAAGGTAGTCGTGTGGAGGGGACTTGACTTGTCAAGCCACTGGTAAAGGACCACGGCTGCCACTACGGCCCGTGATGTCCTTGACGGCTCGTGTGGGCCTCCATTTGGGGGTTCGCGTCAGCGGTAAGTTAAGGGCAACTGGGTTTTTCCCTAATTATTTTATCCTGATAGTACGTCGTTTTCCCTTACCTAGAACCCCTATATAAGTGACTTTAACTCCAAAATTTACCCATTCGTGTCATTCTCTTAAATTCACCAAAAAAATTCAAGTTCTTCTTCTCAAAATATTTCTCTTTCTAGAAACTTGAAGAAAAAGGGTTCAACTTAGGGTTTCAAGGCATGCCTCCAATTCCACAATTGAAGGCAAGATTTTGGCATTGAGGTATGATAGTCTTTATCCATGGATTCGTTCCATTCATGGAGTTCCCAAATTCTCCTATTTTCAAAGTTAGAAATCCCCAATTGAGTTAGCATTTGTCTTCTATGCTATGGGTTCACCTAATTGTTGATCTAATTGATTTATTTATGATTTATGATTCATGAATTGAGTTAATCTCATGATATTATGATGATCCCCCATGAACCCGTGTAATTCCTCTGCTCTCTAAGTTATGAGTATATAAGGTGGGTCTTGGATCATGTAAGAAGAGTTTTATGAAATCAAGTATGTATTGATAGAATTACATGAATTATGATGAATTCCTATGAACCCATGTCTAATCTAGGTTTTCTAGATGTTGATGATTGAAAGTGGGTTTTTAACATTGAATGGTGAATTATGGAATTATGCATGTTCTTATGAAATCTACGAAAATGTTTAAAGGATGCTTTGCGATTAAACTATCAATGATGTTGCTATTGTTGTGTTTTTGAAAGGATTTCTCATATACATATAAGCATAAATTGTGAAAGGTTTTCTCACATGATAAGGGTTCTTAGTGATGAAAGGCTTTCTCACCTAAAATGAACCAATTCTAAGAAGCTATTCTAATGAAAAGGCAAGAGGCGATCACCCATGCTCTCTAATTGAAAGACAATAAGTGATTACCCATGTCACAGGATGTGTAAGGACAAGAGACAATTACCCATGTTACTTCACGAGCTAACATGAATAGGATTAAGAACTTTTATGTGGAAGTTGGTTAAGTGGCGATTACCCGTATCGCATAACTATGTGCCAACATAAAATTGTCTAGATAGACACTAGCTAGTGGATCCACAATAGCTAGGATTTCATGGTCCTTACCGTGGCAAGTAGGACACCTCTTTTCGGTGTGGGGTAGACACCAGATTCCATGCTGCTAGCTCACATGGTCTTATATATTGGTTAAGGCTACTTCACACAAACAAGTAAAGTTATGATGAACCAAGGTTACTTCAAGAAGTATCGTAGGTATGTCTCAAGATGATATTTACTTGCATTGATCATTTTAATGACTTATGTTTCCTAACTCTAATGTTTTAGATTGATTATTGCATGATCATGAAAATGTCCTATTTTAGCATGATCTAAATGTTTATATGCATGGCTATAATACTTGGTACCTATTTTGTACTAACACATACTCTTACCTACATTTCCCAAAAATGTAGGGTCTTACCAATAGGGTTCTCAGTTTCGTGGGTAGAGGTTGATTTGTGAGATTTCTGAGCTTTGGTGAGTCCTCATGCTTCGAGGACCAAACAATTATTGTTTCAGTCATTCCTTACTTTCATGTATGGGCTAGGACCAATTTGATTCTATTGTATTTTATGGCTATTGAGACAAGTGTTTAGACTTCCACTTTGCTTTTACAAAACCTTTGATTTGAAATGTTGTTTTATTTCCTTTGTTATATTTCTTATGTTATGAATGTTAAGTGGCTTGTATGGGGCCTCTCGGGGTCTTATACTCCATGTTACATCTAGGGTGTACCCCTAGGTCATGACACCCACTATAGACAATCCCATTATTCCCACTATCTTATGTACCTTAAATGTACTCTTGAGGATCCTCATCAACTTAGGAACCATGAAACTCTGGAGGATTCATCCTAGTGAAGTTTCTTATCCTTGTAGCCTATGTACCCACATTTGGGTTCATGGGAGTAACAATTTCTCTATTTTCTTGGACCATCATAGCATGAGCCAACACTTAAAAAATGGCTCAAAATTTAGCATGAGTCACTTTATTGGTCAAAGGATCGACCGTAACTTGAGGAACCTCGGACTCCACATTCTCACCTGCATTCTTTCGCACATAAGCTCTTTGAGAGGCTGATTAATGTCTCAAATACACCTCATCCAATTCTAGGTGTATGGTGAGTCTGAGATTTTGACTCATTTAGGTCTTTGTTTTGATAGTATAATTTTCCGCAATTGCCTATTTTATGCTCTAAACTGACGTTAAAATGTTGATTTGCAGGAATGAAGGCTAAGGAGCAAGGCAAGGACATTACCGGACGAAAATGTAATTCTAGTATAGAGTTTTGGGCTTGCTTGAGAGAGAAGTTTTAGAACCAAACCTTTCGATTAATAATTGTAGTTATTGGGTTGATATAGGTTTAGGTCGAAATAGTAAATTCTAAATCTAACTCTATCCATCTAGCTCGAGAGAGTGGATGAATTAAGGTGTGGGTTGTTCTTATTTGCTAGCTTGTTGATGTTCGAAAAATATCACTTGAATCATGGTAGTTGTTCCAGAGAAATCTATCTTACTTATAGTCTATCCTACCCACTGATATTTATAATTTGTTGGTAATTTTAATTACCCGTATAGTGAAATTTGCCTATAATCGATCACATCCCGAGAATTTCTCTCTATATTGTTATTTCCTCTATTTTTGCTTGTGTTGTAGCTTATAATTGACAATTCAACCCCCCCCCCCTTCTGACATTCATTGTCACACCTTTAGATTTGTTTATATGTTTACGATAATTTCCATTCCTATAACCAAATAGACCATTTTATAACTTCATAACTGAATTTAAACATGTACCTCTCCTTGTGGGTTAGACCCCAACTCGTTATTGGGTTTTATACTAATTAACGATCGTCTACACCTAGAATAGGAAGAGGTGTATTTGAGACGTTGGTAAAAAATGGTGCCGCTACCTGGGAGTGGTGTTGTTTAGAATTCTATTATTGAAGTTTGAATTGTGATCTTTTTGTGTTATAGTTGAATCGGCTTACTTTGTTTGTGTTTGTGTTGGCTGTGTTGAATAGAAGAAGAATGAGCGTTAATGGGAGCAATGGTAGCCAAGTTGGCCACCAAGATGATATAGGGAATTTGAATTATGTTAACGACCTATCCAATTGGGTGGTTTTGAGGCTATACGTCTACCTTCTGCTGAAGGAAATATTGTTTTTCACATTACTAGCACAATGCTTCAGCTCCTACAATTGAAAGGATTGTTTTCTGGAGGGCTGGCTCATGAGGATCTCCATAAGCACATTCGAAATTTTGTTGATGTTTGTGGACCATTCTTGTTCAAGAACATCTCTCAAGAATCCGTCCGTCTTCGATTATTTCCATTTCTTTTAGGGGAGAAGCCACCAAGTGGCTAGCTGATCTCCCAAGGAACTACACTACCACTTGGGATGAGCTGACCGTAGCTTTTTATGTGAGATACTTTCCCCCGTAAAAAAAACTAACAGTAAGGGATATTATTCAAGGTTTTAAATAGTTGAAAGGCGAACCAATCCATGAGATGTGGCTAAGGTTTCAAAAGTTATTACTACAATGCCCAACTCATGGGCTTCCATTCGATGTCTTGTTGTAATACATTTAAAGGAGTCTTAACTCAGTGAACAAAGGGGTTGATGATCAACTTGTTCTGGTGGTATAATGCAACAGCCTTGGGAGGTCAAAATCAACTCCTTAATCGCATGACCAAAAATAAAAAAGGCATGGTAAACTCGTGAGGACTAAGTGTCTCCTCTCACCTTTAAAATGTGTAACACCCCTAAATACTAACCATGAGTCGCATGTCGATACGCCATTCCTTAATTACTTTAGTATGTTGTATTCTCATTTTAGGAACTTGAAATTTTACGAGATTTGCAACCTTGCTTAACATAAATTGTGACCGTAAGTTAAGGGATTGTATTAGGGTATTTATGTAATTTTCTAACTAGGATTACCTATAAGTTGAAAGGGTGGTGAGGTATATACATATAGGTATATATGTATGCATTTTGGGCAGCATACTTTTTGTTTGGGCAGCACCTTTTAAGGGCAACTATAACGTGATAAACATCGCTTTTGTGACAATATTTTCACACCTCCTCTAGTGAAATTCGTGTTCCTTAACTCTAATAAACTTTGAGAACTTCTTCTAACTATATTACTCACAAAATCACAATAAAACCCTGGTCCTTTTAGTTGGAAGTCGAGATACACCCTACCTTTTGGTTGTATATACTCGTGATACGTTGGTTGGTCTACTGTTTGAACTCTTGAAGGTGTCTTAGACTGTTTCTAGGCTAAAGCAATAAGGTTTGTGTATAAACTTGTACTTGCACTCTTTTTACCTGCTGGTATATCTGAAAGTTTATCTTGGTACCTTGGTTACCTCTTGTAACTTTGCATTGCTGTGTTGGTATCCTTTAAGACATTAAAGACACTTGTGTAACTCGCCCACTTGTACGTATTGTTTGATCACCTGGCACTCTTGTTGGGACCTTGTCCTTCTTGTTACTATGACTTTGTAACTATTGGAATGCCTCTTGATTCGGATCATTTGCCATATTGACTCTGGATTTTTAGTTCGTCTTAAGTACAGAAGTTGTCCATTTTAAGTACGAACTAGATAGCCATTTTTAATACGGTTCTTGGCTCTCTTGATTATTGGACTTTGACCTTTCTTGATACAGGGTGTCGGTCCTTCTTGTTACCTGCTTATGCTTGGTGTGACGACATGATGTGTATATTGGACGATCTTTGTTATTGAATCTCTTGGAAAATGGTGTTATGAGTGTCCTTGACATTAGGATCTTTATATATCGAACTTGACACTCTTTATATATTGTTTACTTGATTTATTTATTATGTTTCAATTGTGCTACCCATGACTTGAGAAAGGTAGCTTGGTGAATCTCAGGGCTCCGAACCTATGGTTTCTACACCACTAAGTTATATGCTTAGCGATAGTTGTTTCTATCGTAGGCAATGTTCGAGAGGATGCATAAAGCTGGCCATTTGAGATGTAGATTTTGAGAGCCTTACCGAAGATCACATTTGCATATAGGCATCTATAGTTTGTATAAACCTTGGGACATGTACATAATCTATGTGTTGTACATTTACATGAAATTTTGAAGGCTAATTTGATCATGTCACCATGGGTTGTAATATAAGTATGGCTATATGTTTTGTTCTTTTTGGGGTGTGTAAACCCAGGTTTTGTAATATACGAAATTTACTATTTGTTTGAATATTTGTGTGAAGCATGAATCGGCTAATTTTGGTAATCGAAAGTTGGTAATATTCTTTATAAATCATTTTTAAGCGTGAGGATAATATATGCATGAAAATATTGTAAGTTATTTTCTTAGATTATTTTGGAAGGGTTCTTCCGCCACAAATTAAAATTTTGTGCAATATCAATTTGACATCAAATTAATGTCTAAATTGGCAGGCTTCACTTCCTTAACTATTTTTTTGTTAACCTAATTCCTCTACTAGATTATAATCAATATTCCCTTCGCTAATCTCTTTTAAATGTTGCAAGTATTAAATTTGATTTCTTCTTTAAGTGGTAGTATCCTTCTGAAAGGGTCGCTGCATGTGTTGGTATTAGAGCCTAGGTTTGTGGTTCTAGGACTTTTGTTGTGAATTACTTGTATACTTGTTCGCTTTCAAAAAAGGTTCTATTTAGATCATTTGTGCACCATGGTTTATAATATTTTTATCACATATAGAGTGCATATGCATCAAGTACATGTCCCTAATGCAATGTGATCTTCCCTTTTGAAGGAATTAAGTTGTGGCCTATTCTTCTAACATATGGAAGCTGCTCGTTAAGGTTTGGGTACCTCTGTTTCCCAATCTCATGCACTGGAAGGGTTTGGAGAATATTTCTTGAATCAATATGTTCCCCACACTAGTGGGTCTGAAGTGGGAAACCATCAAGGTGTAAGAGCTGATCCACATCCTCACATGAGTCGTGGTACTCAAGCCATGAATCCTCCTTTTCAACAACTTGCTGAATCAATGCATGATCCCAACGGATTACCTTTGAGAAAATGATGAAAATGGATGTAGTGGAGTTTGAAGGCACTGTTGATCCCACTGATGTTGAACAATGGTTGGAGCACATGGAGAGGGTGTTTGAGCAGCTTGAGTGTTCAGATGTTGCAAAATTTAAGTATGCTATTTCACTTTTGCAACAGGATGCTTCTGATTGGTGGGTAAGTATTCCGAATGCAAAGGTAAAACCTCCAGTTTTTACTTGGGATGATTTTCTTAAGGAATTTCGTATTAAGTATGTCCCACCTGCTTATTTTTATGCAAAGAAAAAAGAGTTTTTGAATTTAAGGCAACGAGGCATGTCTATTGTTGAGTACCAACAGAAGTTTCTACGGCTGTCTGGTTATGCTGGAGGTATTATTAAAGAGGAAAAAGTCAAGTGCAGGAAATTTGAAGACGGTTTAAATGACTCCAATAGGAAGAATTTGTCGATCCTGCAACATGAGAACTTTTGTAAGTTAGTGTCCGCTGCTTCTACTTGGGAACGACTTGATAAAGAAGAAGCTAGTAGAAATGAAAACAAATTTCGATAGCCTAAACTAGATTTTGGAGGTCCATCCAAAAGGGGAAGGTTTGATGATTCTAAGGCTGGTAGTGTTAACAAGCCACCTCAACAAAAGCAAAACATATCAGATTTTTCTACAACTAGCACTCCAAATTATGGCCAAGGCAAGCCTCGCATTCCCACTTGTCCACAATGTGGAAAGAATCATTATGGTACTTGCAGGAGAGCTTCTGGTGCATGTTTCAATTGTGGGAGCTTTGATCATATAGTTAAGGATTGTCCTAATCCTAATAATGTTCCTTCCTTGAAAACTGAAGGATCAGTTCATAATCCTCCTATTAATCGTCCTCAAATTAATAGTGGTACAAGACCTAAAAACACCCAAGCAGCGGGTGCAAGTGGAGCCAATAAAGCTAGTGGACCAAGGGCTATTGCACGCGCTTATTCTATGAGGCGGCGGGATGATCAACATGGACAATACGTGGTTGTTGGTAAATTTCACTTATTTGGCTTTTGTGTGTTTACACTGTTTAATCCTAGATCTACACATTCCTATATTTGTTCATCATTTGTTCCTCCTTAAAACGTGAAATCTGTGAGACTTAATTATGATGTATTGGTTGAAAGTCCTTTGGGTTATCAAGTTGTGTGTAATCGAATATACCAAGATTGTCCCTTCATGATTCAAAACCTAGTCTTCCCTGCTGATTTGATTGAAATTCCCTTCAAGGATTTTTTATGTTATTATCCAGATGGATTGGCTTTATAAATGTCATGCAGTGGTAAATTGTAGGTCAAAGAATGTGACTTTTAAAGATCCTACATTTTCACACATCATTGTACAAGGTGAAAGATCATTGACATCTAGTTTTATCTCTGCGGCCTTGTCAAGAAAGTTGATGTGTCAAGGTTGTGGGGCATACCTTGCTCACATAGTTGATACAAACTTGGAGAGTCCTTGTATCAAGGACATACCTTCTGTATGTGATTTCCCAGAAGTCTTCCCAGAAAATCTTCATGGGTTGCCCCCGGAAAGAGAGGTTGAATTTCCAATCGTGCTTATTCCTGAATTTACCCCTACTTCTATCACTCCTTATAGAATGGCTCCAACAGAGTTAAGAGAACTGAAAGCTCAATTGCAAGAAATTCTTGAGAAAGGTTTTATTCAACCTAGTGTTTCCTCTTGGGGAGCCCCTGTTTTATTCATAAACAAGAAAGATGGCACTCTTAAGCTTTGTATTGACTATAGGCAATTGAACAAAATAACAATCAAGAATAAATATCCACTACCAAGGATCGATGATTTGTTTGACCAACTGAAGAGTGCTAAAGTATTCTCAAAGATTGATTTAAGGTCTGGATATCATCAACTGCGTGTTAGAGAAAAAGATATCCCTAAATTACTTTTAGAACTCGGTATGGTCATTATGAATTTTTGTTGATGTCATTTGGATTGACAAATGCTCCTATGATATTCATGGATCTAATGAATCGAGTATTGAAGCCTTATCTTGATCAGTTTGTGGTTGTCTTTATAGATGATATTTTAATTTTTTTCAGATGTAACGAAGACCATGATAAACACCTTTGGATTATTTTGCAAATTTTGAATGACAAAGAACTTTATGCTAAACTTTCCAAAGTGTGAATTTTGGCTAAATGAAGTGGCTTTTTTGGGACATGTTGTGTCAACCGAAGGCGTGAAGGTGGATCCCAGTAAGATACAAACAGTTGTTGAATGGAGACCTCCCAAAAGTCCAATTGTGGTAAGAAGTTTATTGGGCTTAGCAGGATATTATAGAATATTTGTGAAAGCCTTTTCTATTATCACCTCCCCTTTGACTAAGCTCTTGAAGAAGGGAGTAAATTTTATTTGGCATGAGAAATGTCAAGAGAGCTTTGAAACTCTCAAATCCTTGTTGACTCAAGTGCCTATACTTACTCTACCAATAAAAGTGAAAGAGTATGTAGTATACAGTGATGCTTCTCACAATGGTCTAGGATGCGTTTTGATGCAAGAAGGGAATGTTATTTCTTATGCCTCTTGAAAATTAAAACCACATAAATTGAATTATCCTACTCATGACCTTGAACTTGCTGCTATAGTGTTTGCTTAAAAAATTTGGCGGCATTATTTGTATGGAGAGAAATGTAATATATTCATTGATTACAAGATCTTAGAGTGCTTGGGTACTTAGAAGGAGTTAAACCTAAGACAACATAGATGGCTTGAACTCATCAAGGATTATGACTACACGATTGATTATCATCCAGGTAAAGCCAATGTGGGTATAGATGCCTTAAGTCGAAAATCCTTCGCAAGCATTTCTTTGAGTCCTTTTCCCTTGCTCCTTGAGTTAAGAGCCATGAATGTTTGTTTTACACTTGATTCAAATGGTTCAGTTGTTGCTAATTTGTGAGTAAAGCCAATATTATTTGAACAGGTAAAAGAAACACAAAAGTTAGGTGAGAAGCTTGTAAAATTCACTAGAGAAGTTCAAAATGGAGAAAAACTTTATTTTACATTTACACAAGAAGGGGCTTATTTTCTCAAAATAGGTTATGCGTCCCTAATGATGATAAATTGAGGAAAGAAATATTGAATGAAACACATATTTCACAATATGCAATGCATCCTGGGGGTACAAAGATGTACCAGACCATCAAAGAAAATTATTGGTGGAATGGTATGAAGCGAGACATCGCGGAGTTCATTTCAAAATGTTTTGTTTGTCAACAAGTAAAGGTAGAACATCAGGTCCCAATCGCTTTACTACAACCCTTATCGATGTTGGAATGGAAATGGGAGAGAATAACTATGGACTTTGTTTCTGGACTTCCTTGCACTCAGAGAAATCATAATGCAATATGGGTGATTATGGATAGACTAACCAAGAGTGCTTACTTCTTAGCAATAAGGATGGAATACTCACTTGAGCATTTAGCCAAATTGTAAATTAATGAGCTTTTAAAACTACATGTGATCCCTGTGTCTATTGTATCTGACCGAGACCCAAGGTTTACATCTATATTTTGGGGTAGCTTACAGGAAGCTTTGGGTACTAAGTTAAATTTAGCACTTCATTCCATCCTCAAACAGATGGTCAGTCGGAAAGAGTGATACAAATTTTGGAGGTTTACCTTCGAGCTTGCATTAGGGAGTTTGAGGGTAGTTGGGACAAACACTTGGCTTTGATAGAATTTTCTTATAATAATAGCTACCAATCTAGTATTGGAATACCTCCCTATGAGGCCTTATACAGAAGAAAATGTTTGACCCTTCTTTGTTGGAGTGAAGTTGGTGAAAGAAAGCTTATTGCTCCTGAAATTGTGCAACAAACAGAAGACAAGGCTAGAAATATCAAGGATTGTCTAAAGGTTTCTTCGGATAGACAAAAGTCTTACGGTGATCTTAAAAGGCATGATATTGAATATCAAGTTGGAGATAAAGTATTCTAAAGGTGTCTCAATGGAAAAGATTATGAGATTTGGCCAAAAAGATAAACTTAGTCCCCGATTTATTGGACCTTATGAGATACTTGAAATGGTTGGACCAGTTGCATATAATTAGATTTGCCAATTGAGTTAGACAAGATCCACAATGTATTCCATGCTTCAATGCTCAGAACATATCGTTCTAATCCATCATGTTCCAGTTAAATCTATTGAGTTTAAACCTGACTAGACTTATAATGAATAACCTATCCAAATTAAAGCTTGAGAATTAAAGCAACTTAGAAACAAGAAAATCCACTTAGAAAAAGTACTTTGGAGGAACCATTCTGGAAAATAAGCTACCTATGAGAGAGAAGACGATATGAGGACCGAGTATCCGCACTTGTATCAGGACTAGTGTAAGGTAAATTTTGAGACAAAATTTGTTTAAGGGGGAGAGAATTGTAACACCGCTAAATACTAACCAAAGAGTCTCATGTCGATACACTATCCCTTAATTACTTTAGTATGTTGTATTCTCATTTTTGGAACTTGAAATTTTGCGAGATTTGCAACCTTTCTTAAGATAAATTGTGATCGTAATTTAAGGGATTGTATTGGGGTATTTTTGTAATATTCTAATTAAGATTACCTATCACTTGAAAGGGTGGTGAGGTATATACATATAGGTATATATGTATGCCTTTTGGGCAACACACTTTTTTTTTGGGAAGCAACTTTAAAGGAAAGCTGTAATGTGATAAACATCACTTTTGTAAGTATATTTTCGCACCATCTCTAGTGAAATTCATGTTCCTTAACTCTAAGAAACCTAGAGAACTTCCTCTAACTATATTACTCACAAAATCACAATAAAACCCTGCTCCTTTTAGCTGGAAGTCGAGACACATCCTACCTTTTGGTTTTATATACTCGTGAACAAGTTGAGGACCTTGATATGTTGGTTGGTCTACTGTTTGAACTCTTGAAGTTGTGTTGGACTATTTCTATGCTAAAGCACTGAGGTTTGTGTATAAACTTGTATTTGCACTCTTTTTACCTAGTGGTATATCTGAAAGTTTATCTTGGTACCTTGGTTACCTCTTATCACTTTGCATTGTTGTGTTCGTAACCTTTAAGATATTAAAGACACTTATGTAACTCGGCCCACTTGTACGGATTGTTTAATCACCTGGCACGCTTGTTGTGACCTTGTCCTTCTTGTTGCAGTGACTTTGTCACTATTGGCATGCCTCTTGATTCGGATCATTTGTCATCTTGACTCTGGATTTTTAGTTCGTCTTTAAATATGGAAGTTTTCCATTTTAGGTACGAAATAGAAAGTCATTTTTAATATGGTTCTTGGATCTCTTGATTATTGGGCTTTGACCCTTCTTGATTCATAGCGTCGGTCCTTCTTGATACCTTCTTATGCTTTGTGTGACGACATGATGTATATATTGGGCGAGCCTTGTTATTGAATCTGTTTGAAAATTGTGCTATCAGCGGCCTTGACATTTCGATCTTTAAATATTGAACTTGACACTCTTTATATATTGATTACTTTATTTATTTATTATGTTTCAATTGTGTTGCCCATGACTTGAGAAACGTAGCTTGGTGAATCTGAGGGCTCCAAACCTATAGTTTTTACACCACTCAGCTATATGCTTAGCAATAGTTGTTTCTATCGTATGGTATGTTCGAGAGGATACATGAAGCTAGCCATTGGAGATGGAGATTTTGAGAGCCTTAAAGAAGATCACATTTGCATATAGGCATCTATATTTTGTTTAAACCTTGGGACTTGTACAAGATATATGTGTTGTGCATTTACATGAAATTTTGAAGGCTAATTTGATCATGTCACCATGGGTTGTAATATAAGTATGGCTATATGTTTTGTTCTTTTTGGGGTGTGTAAACCCAAGTCTTGTAATATACTAAATTTACTATTTGTTTGAATGTTTGTATGAAGCATGAATTGGCTAATTTTTGTACTCGAAAGTTGGTCATATTCTTTTTATATCATTTTTAAGCGTGAGCATAATATATGCATGAAAATCTCGTAAGTTATTTGCTTAGATTATTTTGGAATGGTTCTTCCGCCAATAGTTAAAATTCTACGCAATAACAATTTGACATCAAATTAATGTTTAAATAGGAATGCTTCACTTCCTCAACCCTTTTCTTATGAACCTAATTGCTCTACTAGACTATAATCAATACGCTCTTCGTTAATCTCCTTTATATGTCGCAATTATTAAATTAGATTTCTTCTTTAAGTGGAAGTATCCTTCCGAAAGGGTCACTACAGAATAACAAAACATCGCTACAAAAGAGCATATCAAGAAGGATCGAGAGAGAGACCAAAACATGGCAAAAATGATGACCCGTTGATGAGTCCACAAATTAGACTCATTTAAGGCTATATTATAATAGAAATTGTGTCCTCAAATGCTTATTTTATCTCAATATATGATAAAAACCCTTAAGTTTTCAGGTATTTGAAGTTTGAAGGAAAGCATAGACACTACGTCACAAAAAGGAACACAAATGCTGAAAAGAACGACGAAATGAAGGCATGAGGATCGCCTAGTCCACTTGGTGAGTCGTCGAAGGGTCTTACTTCGCCTTTTTTTCCAGTGTGCTGAGCCTTGAAGGAAAGGATCATTTCAGCAGAAAAAGGGAGCAGTCGGCGCATCGCCGAGAAGTTCCACAAAACAGTACCATGTCGCCCAATGACCAAGAGCACGACGATGCCGAAGGCAAGTGCAAGACTTCGATGAACTACACCAAAAGGCGAATCGCCGAGTTGATCGGCGATTCCGACTAACGACGCTGAATGATTCGCTGCAGCACAAATCGATGAAAACTATAAATACTAGTTAGAGTTGTAGTTTTAAGTGTCAAACAATTATTATAATTTTCATATAACCTAGTACTTTTTATATTTTTGCTCTAAGTTTGAGAGGGTTTTGAAGACTTGAAGATCCAAAGGGTTTCATCTTCAAGATTTGGATTTGGGTCTCTTGGATTCTTAAATTTTGGCCTGTATCAAGATTTAAATCTTCATACCCAGTTGAAAGCGAGATCAATTTTGTATAAATTTCTATCTCTTATACATGTGTGGCTAAAAACCCCAATTCTTGGGGTGTGATTTAGCGAATATGGGTTAAGATAATTATTGCATCTTGCTTGCTGATAGTTTAATCGTAGTTTAATTGTGATTTCGTTTAGTAGTTGTGGATGAATTTAATGAATTTGTAGTTGCAAATACAAGTTTATTTATGTGTTTTCGGCCTGCTCGAGAGAGAGGTCGTAAAACTAAAACTACTAAATTAATGGCCGGTGGGAGTGGTTGGATATGAGGTTCAGCTCGACAGAGTGAATCCTAAGTCCCATTCCCACACACTCAGCTCGAGAGGGTGAGTGGGTTAAGGCGTAGGCTGGTATTCATGCGGCAAGTGGGTGTCCAAGAGAAACGCATTTGAAACGGGGTAAGTTGCTCGAGAGAGATCTTATCCCCCTTAAAGTTTAGCCTAGTCACAATTACTCTATGAATCTTCTATGGAAAGCATGTACCCAATAATCTAGCTTAACCCGTATTCCCATCACATCCCAAGGATCCCCTCTCAATACTTAGAAATCCTTATTTATTTTGTTGTTTTTACTTAATTGTGACCACCCCCCCCCCCCATTATTAATTGACACTCTTGTGTCCCCCTTTAATTTACAATGTGTTTAATCGTTAATATATTTAGCTACAACTAGTTAAATTTTATTCTTCTATTAATTCTCAAAACCACTCCCTTGGAAATGATCCCAACCCTTGGTTGGGTTACTAAACTATTTTACGATCGTAGACACTTGCATCTTAAGTTGTGTCTTGATTACGCAAACATGAAAATGGCGCCTCTGTCGGGAAATGGTGTTACTTGAGAATTATTAGTAGAGTAGAATTTTGCTTTTGTTAGTCGTAGTTTACTAACTTAATTTTTAGTTTTGTTCTGCTTGTTTGTGTGTTGAAACAGGAAAAATGAGTGTGAATGATGACAAAGATTCCAAATGGACAAAGTGCAATCTCTCTACCTAGAGCCAAAAGAGGGGTGGCCTCATAAAAATGAGGCAAACCTCACTAATGGAACTTGAGTGAGGAGTTGCATCGTGCGATGACGTTGGCGCTTCTTGTGAGGTAACCCAAGGTTTTACCGCTTCATTTTTTCTTTAAGAAATAATGGTGTGTTGTTTGTGTAGGTCGAAGTATGGAAAGTGAGTGAAAAGTTCAAATTGGCAAGCCAAAGGTCCAGTCGGCACATCACCGAAGAAGTCGGCGACCCTGACTTAGACCGCCATTGGACTAAAGACGACTTCTAAGTGGATCCTGTAAAACTGGGCGAGTCAAGTGCCCACTCTGCGAATCGCTAAGAGGTTCGGCGATCATAAATAATATCGCTGAATGGACAAAAACTGGACGGTCTTTCAGCCAAAGTTTTAAGAAATTTCAACTTCATTTCCGCCCCTCACTTTTTCACCTTCCCAAACTCGCACTTGCACTCTTGTTTTATATTACCACTATTTCTCGAAGTATTTTGGTTGATTGATTTTTGCTTGGAGTTGGATTACAGTGCTTCCTAGCATCTTAATATGCATTTGATCAGCACAAAAGACATGGCTAGACCAAAAGTTGCAGGAAGAAACATGCCACCCAAACACTTAAGAGCACAAGAGTTTAGAAGAACTGCAAGGAGCGAGAACAAGACAGCCAGTTCGAGGAGGAGGATTCCAATTGACCTCGTGGGCTCGAAGGTTCAGCAATGTGATACACTCCTTTGTGGCAACTCACCAGTTGGACAATATGATCGAGGCAAATATCGCTGCAGAACCTGAAGCAGAGCGAAAAGAAAAAGAGAACCAGAACCAGAATGACAACACTCCGGGCACTGATGCCCAGTCAGATGGAGCGACTGCTTAGACAGGATGCCCTCTTTACCTCCCTCTCTGTCTTCCTTTAATTTACATTCTGGATATTTTGTTATTTGCATTTGAGGACAAATGTTTTTGTTTGTGGTGGGGTGAGGCCCACACCTTTCGTGTGTTACTTTTGTTCATGTTTTGTGTTTATATTTGGGCTGTTCTGTTTAAAATTGTGTTAATACTGCTTTTCTGTGGATGTTTGAGCTTGTGGATCTTTTTAATTTAAATTGCAAAATGACATTGACCCTTCTGAAAAATTTTGAATGTTTCGCACATTTTCACCACCGTTTATATGCTCGTGAATGTGGTTGTTCCTTGGCAAATTTGAATCTCAATTTTGATCAATACCGATGACTTGAAAAGTGCTTACAATTGAACGAACATGAATGTACAGCTACGATGAGGCCAAATGAAGTTGCATAGACACTATGTGAACTCTTTGCATCTCATTGTGATTAGCCATTAATCAAATCGATTCTCTTGTGATGACCGTTGCACACTAGAAAAAGTGTGGAGTCTTGTTTGACTTAAATGTCTATGCCTTGTGTGATAAGCTTACCTGGAATCATGCATGACAATACCTAAAATTTGCCCCGTTGGTTTGGTTGACTAAGTAACATTTTCTCTTGATATGATCTTAGGTAACTTCGAAGAGTCTGAACCAATTTTGCATATACCTCTTTTGTGGATGACCTTGTGAGCATGTGTGAACCTCTCTTGAACACCCTTTGAGCCTTACCTTTCTTTGGAAGAAACTTGATGAAAACTAGACCTTTCTTAATCCATTACCTATAATCCTCTTAAATTGTGGTTAATTGAATAACCAACTTAAGCCAAAAGAATAAGTTAGGGGTGTGGTGAAAAAGAAAAGGGAAAGTCAAGAAGTGCAAGGAAAGTCTCCTTTAACCCATGGTGTTAAGAAAAATGGGACCCTTCCATATTAAAAAAAAAAGAAGAGAAAGTTGTNGTGGTGAAAAAGAAAAGGGAAAGTCAAGAAGTGCAAGGAAAGTCTCCTTTAACCCATGGTGTTAAGAAAAATGGGACCCTTCCATATTAAAAAAAAAAAAAAGAGAAAGTTGTGGAATAAAGTACCAAAGAAATAGGGTTCTGAACAATCCATGGGAAACGAATAATAGGATGGCCTATGATGCACTAATGAAAATGATGAAAGAAAAAGAAAGGAAATGTTGAGAGCACAACATTTCATGAGGATTAAAGTCACTGAGCCTAAATGACCATACATTTACAGTTAGCCCCGTTACAGGCCTTGTTAAGACCTTTGTGATCTTGAGAAAGTCGAAACAAAAGTTGATTGGAAAATACGGGCAAACCAGTGGGTGAAAGCATGCATTGTGTTCATCTTTGTGAGTGTGAGTGTTGTATCTTCTTCCTGAACTTTAAATTGATTATACCTTTGCGTGTGAAAATGGAATCATCATTTGTGTGAGGGCATTCGAAGGCTTTTGTTGAGCTTGAACTTGCATTTGAAGCAAGTATTATGAGCTTGAGAATCTTTGGTAATGGTGTGTCACAACTTAAATCTTTGAGTACACAATTGATCCTTGCATAAGTAAATTGAGTCTTGTATTGTACATTCATAATTGAGTCTTGTTATGTATATTCATAATTGAGTCTTGTGTAGCACTATTTGAGACATCCTTGTTAAACTACCACTACTAAAAAATAGTGAATACTGACCTCCGGAGGTCGGTATTCCCTGAAATACCGACCGAAAAGCAACTTCCCAGCTTAGGTCAGAAAAAGCTTGGTCGCTATTCAATTCCGACCTCTGGAGGTTGGTATTTACGGACCTCTGGAGGTCAGTTTTAATTTTAAGTCGGAATATTCATTATTTTATTTTCCGACTTCCTCATGTCACTTTTATAGTTGTTTAGTTTTTATTTTTTATTTTTATTATTTCCGTCTTCCTGAGGTCAAAATATTTATTTCTCATATCTTGGAATACCGGCATCCGGATGTCGATATATTTTTATTTTATTTTTTCTTAATTTTTAAATTCCAACCTCCGGAGGTCGGTAATTTTATTTTTTATTTTGTGATTCTGACCTCTGAAGGTCGGTATTCTTATTTTTTATTTTTGAGATTCTGACCTCCGGAGGTCGGTATCCTTATTTTCTATTTTTGAGATTCTGACCTCCAGAGATCGGTACCCTTATTTTCTATTTTTGAGATTCTGACCTCCGCAGGTCAGTAGTTTTATTTTTTTTATATTCTTACCTCCGGAGATCGGTATTTTTATTTCTTATTTTTGAAATTCTGACTTCTGGAGGTTGGTATTTTATTTCTTATTTTTGAGATTCTGACCTCCGGAGGTCGGTATTATTATTTTTTACTTTTGAGATTCTGACCTCCAGAGGTTGGTATTTTTATTTTTATTTTTTATTTTTCAGATTCTGACCTCCGGAGGTCGGTTTTCTTCTACAAAACTGGCAGCAAATTGCTGCAAGTTTAGTTGCCCACCTGTATATTTATACCAAAACAACCCAAAGAATTCCAAATAAGCTATTTCAAAATAAACTTCATCCAATCAAAACACAATATTTTCAACATATACATTAAACTATTTCAAAATAAACTTCATCCAACTTCAAAATAAACTAAAATACGATCAAACAATTCCAAAAATATAGAAGTCTAAAATGTCAAATAGATTCAACTACTCCTCATCACCCTCACTCTCCCATCACCCTCACTCTACTTATCAGACTTATCATTCTCTTCACCCTCACTCTCCGGACATGGAGGAAGAATGTTTCCTCATTCAAAAAGAAAAGTTAGTTGGGCATGAAGCGTTGCATACCTCTTGTTCTCTGTCTCCTTTGCTGCAGCAATCTCCTCCTCTCTCATCCTCTCTCTTTCTTCTCTCTTCTTCTCTCTGTCGTCTACAACAGCAAGCTCAGCATTGAGAAAAGCTATCTTACCCTCCATTGCAGATATTGTCTTTTCTGAATAGTCGTAGACTGAACCTCTAATCGGTTCACCTGCACTCTGTTTCCAAAGATTCTCGTTTTCTTCTTGTTTAAATGATATGTCCCGACTCTCAAGATATAGAGTACTACGATATTCCCGAGAACTTATTTAAACAACTTAATAACTTTTTAACTTTAGCTAGTTTAGTAGTGAATTAATTCCAATAGCTAAATCAACCAACTAAACCACATTATTTATTTTAACTTATTTAAACAACTTAATAACTTTTTAACTTTAACTAGTTTAGTATTGACTTAATTCCAACAACTAAATCCATCAACAAATATATTAGTTCTAAATTTAAAGCTATGTGTCAACACTAGATGGACACAAATCGATCTTGCAAGAAAATCAATTTTTTCATCAATAGGATCAACCCGTGTTGGTACTTATGCTTAACAAATATATTATTTCTAAATTTAAAGTTAAGTGTCAACACTAGATGGACACAAATCAATCTTGCAAGAAAATCAATTTTGTCATCAATAGGATCAACTAACTTATGGTTAACAAATATATTATTTCTAAATTTAAAGCTAAGTGTCAATAGTAGATGGACACAAATCGATCTTGCAAGAAAATCAATTTTGTCATCAATAAGATCAACTAGTGTTGGTACTTATGCAAAACAAACACTCGATGGACACAAACAAGTTATCACAAAATTAAAGGTAAGTATCAATACTAGATGGGCACAAACACTTATAGAAAATAATTGTACTTGAACTTCAGAAATTTAGAAGCACCAAACCATATCTCCTACTTTGATGAAAGAAGCATTATAGTCTTATATCAACTTTTTTAGATGTTGAGCTTCCTCAATTGCCTAGCACGAAAAGAAACAAATGTTAATCAGCTTATTGAAATTCATACCCACTTTGGTTATATACCTCACAAGAAGGCATATAATTGCTTTGGAAAAAGGATGAAACTTTATATATGCAAAAACATGAACAGAGACTAGCAACAAACCATTGTTGCCAGTAACCCTGGAGCAAACTTGTGGGCATAACACAACAAAACAAGAGACTACATGCAGGTATGCACTAAAAATCCCCAATAACCAAGAGTCTCCATAACACAATCTTGTCTACTTCACAAATTAAAAGGTCAATATATGCTTAAGTTGGACTTGCATTCATAGTATGATCCAATTTAGTGTGCTTTTATGAATTCCAATGTTGAAGTTGGTTGGATCTGCATCATCAAACAATATATTAGCTCTACAACTATGAAGAGACTATCCAACAACAAAAAATGTGTATTATCAGATCCAACTAACCACAGTAACCTAAGATCAATATTCCTAGTAAACGGTCCTCTTAAAACTTCTAGATAACCCATGAACTAAGACCAAAAGAAAATAAAGAGAAACAATGTGTTGATCATGAAGTAAAGAGAAACAAATAAACAAAGTAGACCTTTATCTTAAACCATGAATATATATCTTCTATCTACCCTTCTACACACACATTCCTTTACCCAATGTCAAATTGTGTAATGCAGATACTTCCAGGATAGTGTAGGTTAAAGAAAACTAGAACAACATAAAATAGTAACTTCAAGAAAGCAGTAACACCCAAAAATACCAAAAATCAACTGACCACATATTGCTATCATAGCATGAAATGAATTGTTCTTTCATGCCCAAAACTAGAAAGAAAAATGTCAAAGATCAAATGAAGTTACTATATCGACTGGGTCAATTAAGTAAATGTCAAAGTTCACAATGTTAAAACTAACAAAAGTCACACTTCCAGCTAAGGTGCTTGGATTTGTATCCGATACAATCATAAGACCAGCAAAGTTCTGGCTTCAACTAGACTTTTCTAAATGAGTCCTGGTAATTGCAGGCTGTAGTATGATACAAGTATGAATAGTTAACAAACATCAAGTATAAATAGTTAACATCAAGCATATATGAAGTTTCATCCTTTCAAACTCCATTTTTTTCCGTTTCTGGATTCGCACTGTAGTAGTAATTAATCAATACTTATAAAAAAATCAACATCAATTTTCCAATGAACAAGCATCTCATATAGTTTAAGAGAGAAGTGAGTGGGTTGGTATTGCATAGAAAATAAACAGAACAAACCTTATGAAGGCGGCGCAAACTGAGAAACCAGCTGATGGAGGCAGTGTCGGTGGGGATGGAGGTGGAGCCGATCGGTTTGGAGGCGCAAACTGAGAACCTTCTCTTGCTGCAACCACCCTCGATCTGCTGCTGCTGCTGAGGTAGCGTCGGTCGAGCTTTGTGGTGTGGTGCAGGGATAGGTGGGGGATGGACGCCGATGAGGGTGGGTCGAGGTGAGAGAGGACTGAGAGTGGAGTGAGAGATGACTTAGGGTTTTGATATTATCATTCTTTTTTTAAGAGAAGTATTTAATTTACCGACCACGGGATGTCGGTATCTTTTAAAATAATTATCTATATTTAATAAATACTAGCATCGCGAAATTATTTCAATAAAATAATAATTTAAATATACCGACCTCTTAAGGTCGGTATGTATTAATTTATTTTAATATAAACTCATCTCTTGAGGTTGATTTTATTAATTAAACTTACATATATAAATTATATATATATATATATATATATATATATATATAAATTTAATTTAACTACACATCAACAAAAGTTTAATTTAATAAATTTAATTTTATCGATCAAGTTAATTATATAATATATATAATTTAATTTAACTACACATCAACAAAAGTTTAATTTAATAAATTTAATTTTATCAATCAAGTTAATTTTATAAATTTAAATTATATACCTCCTAATTGTATAAATTTAATTTTATCGATCAACATATTAAAGTTTATCAATATCAAATTTAATATATAAATCTCCTTGAATTGATCATCAGTATTTCTTTAATTGATAATGTATTTCATATTTGAACCACTAATATATAAGACTTAATTTGTTAAACTACTCGAGGAATATATAATTAATCAACATATTTCATACTCCGATGAATTATCCTTTACATGTCATCATTGCCTATGATATGATCACTACACTTGACATCCATTCAAGATCGAACGTATATAATAATATTATCTTGCATTTCATACTCGAATAGATTATATGTTAGCTCTTGACCTCTACATCATGACATGATATATTAAGTTCATGATTTGACGACGGACTGATAAAATTTGTACATTACTCTAGAAATATAAGTATAATTATCTCTTAATTCATATCAACGTAGTTTCATACTCTAAATATGGATTATAGATATTTTTTTGTTTATTCCACGAATTCTAACTTTTTATTTATAAAAGTATACAAAATTGTTATACTTTTTTAAACAACTAATTGTAGGTGTAAAATGAAAATCTAGTATTATGCTAGCAAAATTATGATTTATAGGAACATTTTAAACAAACCGACCTCCGGATGTCACTTTTATTAAAAGTAATTAGATGAAATAAAAATATCGACATCATGAGGTAGGTATTTAAATTAATTTATTTTTTAACTTATATAAAACCGTCATCCGGAGGACGATTTTTTTAAAGTTTATTGAAAATATTAATTTATTAATTTTCTAGAAGCCACTACATAAATATTTTAATAAAAATTAATTTAATTACGTAATATTTAATTTTACCGACTTTCGGAAGTCGGTATTATAATATTTTTTGTTTTTTATTTTATGTAAAACCGTCCTCCGGAAGACAATTTAAATAAAATTAAATCAAAATATTTCTCAATTTTATTTTTTATATTTAATTGAGAATAAATAAAATATTGTTATTTATTTATTTTATTTAATACCGACATCAAGTGGTCGGTTTTTATTGTAATTCCTTTTTTGCTGGGAAAAATTCCAACCTCCATAGGTCGGTATTTGGTTTTCCCGCCTAATTTAGCATAAAAACCGACTACTTGTAGTCTATTATCATATCAACGTAGTTTCATACTCTAAATATGGATTATTGATGTTTTTGGTTTATTCCACGTATTCTAACTTTTTATTTATAAAAGTATACAAAATTGTTAAACTTTTTTAAACAATTAATTGTAGGTGTAAAATGAAAATTTAGTATTATGCTAGCAAAATTATGATTAACAGGAACATTTTAAACAAACCGACCTCCGGATGTCGCTTTTATTAAGATGAAATAAAATACCGACCTCATGAGGTTGGTATTTTATATTAATTTATTTATTAATTTATATAATACCGTCATCCGGAAGACGATTTATTTAAAGCTAATTCAAACTATTAATTTATTAATTTTATGGAAGTCACTATATAAATATTGTAATGAAAATTAATTTAATTACATACTAGTTAATTTTACTGACTTCCGGAAGTTGGTATAATAATATATTTTGTTTTTTATTTTACACAAAATCGTCCTCCGGAAGACGATCTAAATAAAATTAAAATCAAAATATTTCTCAATTTTGTTTATTATATTTAATTGAGAAAAAATAAAATATTGTTATATATTTATTTTATTTAATACCAACATCAAGAGGTCAATTTTTATTGTAATTCATTTTTTCCGGGAAAAGTTCTGACCTCCACAGGTCGGAATTTTGTTTTCCCGCTTTATTTAGCATAAAAACCAACTAATTGTAGTCGGTTTTCTAAAGTTTTTTAAATTTTTTATTATTTTTAACAATACCGCCCTCCTGAGGTCGGTAGGTCGGTAATTTTTAGGTCGGTATTCACTATTTTTTTAGTAGTGTGCTGAACTTGAGTTTTACTTGAGGACAAGCAAAACTTTAAGTTGGGGCGTTGATGAGTCCATAGATTGGACTCATTTAGGGCTATATTTTAATAGAAATTGTGTCCTCAAATGCTTATTTCATCTCAATATCTGATGAAAACCCTTAAGTTTCAGGTATTTGAAGTTTGAAGGAAAGCATGGACACTACGTTGCAAAAAGGAACGAAAATGCTGCAAAGAACGAAGAAATGAAGGCCTGAGGATCGTCGAGTCCACTTGGTGAGTCGCCGAAGAGTCCTGAAGGAAAGGATCAAGTCAGTGGAAAAAGAGAGCAGTCAACGCATCGCCGAGAAATTCCGCAAAGCAGTACCATGTCGCCCAATGACCTAGAGCACGACGATGCTGAAGGCTGGTGCAAGACGGTGGTGAACTACACCAAAAGGCGAATCACCGAGTTGATTGTCCATTCCGACTAACGACGCCGAATGATCCGTTGCAACAGAAATCTGTGAAAATTAAAAATACTAGTTAGAGTTGTAGTTTTAAGTGTCGAGCAATTATTATAATTTTCATATAGAATAGTACTTTTTAGATTTTTTCTCTAAGTTTGAGAGGGTTTTCAAGACTTGAAGATCCAAAGGGTTTCATCTTCAAGATTTGGATTTGGGTCTCTTGGATTCTTAAATTTTGGCTTGTATGAAGACTTAAATCTTCATACCTAGTTGAATGCGAGCTCAATTTGGTATAAATTTCTATCTCTAATACATGTGTGGCTAAAAACCCCAATTCTTGGGGTGTGATTTAGCGAAAATGGGTTAAGATAATTGTTGGGTCTTGCTTGTTGATAGTTTAATCGTAGTTTAATTGTGATTTCGTTTAGTAGTTGTGGATGAATTTAATGAATTTGTAGTTGCGAATACAAGTTTATTTATGTGTTTTCGGCTTGCGAGAGAGAGAGATCGTAAAACTAAAACTACTAAATTGATGGCAGGTGGGAGTGGGTTGACATGAGGTTCAGCTCGAGAAAGTGAATCCTAGTCTCATTCCTACACACTTGACTCGAGAGAGTGAGTGCATTAAAGCGTAGGTTGGTCTTCATGCGGCAAGTGGGTGTCCGAGAGAAACACATTTGAAATGGGGTAAGTTGCTCGAGAGAGAGCTTATCCCCCTTAAAGTTTAGCCTAGTCACAATTACTCTATGAATCTTCTATCGAAAGCATGTAACCCAATAATTTAGCTTAACCCTTATTCCCATCACATCCCAATGATCCCCTCTCATTACTTAGAAATCCTTGTTTATTTTGTTGTTTTTACTTACTTGTGACAAAACCCCCCATTGTTAATTTTGTCCCCTTTAATTTACAATGTTTTTAATAGTTAACGTCTTTAGCTATGACTAGTTAGAACTAAAATTTATTTTTCTATTAATTCTCAAAACCACTCCCTTCGGAATGATCCCAACCCTTGGTTGGGTTACTAAACTATTGGACGATCGTAGACACTTGCATCGGGAGTTGTGTCTTAATTACGCAAACATCACCCAGCTGGACTTATTGTCAAAAAATGTGATGGGTAGTGGGTTGAAAAGTGTAAATGTTGTGGGTGTTGGTGGAGCAAACCCCAATGAGTCACATTTTGAAGCCTTGTACAATGAAGAAGTGAACTTCCTTGCAAATCAAGGAGGAGGTTTTCGTGCAAACTATCCAAGGTCGTGTGGAAATTCGAGATGGAATAGAGATGAAGGATGGAGAGATCGTGACAGAGAATGGCGTGATTGTAATGCCACTTGGAAGGAAAGAGAGGGTGACAAAGATAGGTACATCCCACCTCATAAGCGTTGAAAGCCTAAGTAACCAAGGACTAACTCGGAAAAGGTCCGCCCAAAAGACATGCTTTTACGCATTCTCAATTAGGTAGAAGGGTCATACAAAGTTTTGAAAGAAATGAAAGAAGACGTCTCTACACTTAACTAGACGGTCACCTCACATTTAGTGTAAATCAAGCAACTGGATACACAAATGGGTCAAATCTCAACTCATTTGAATCCAAAGCCAAAAGGAGGGTTGCCTAGTGACACAATGGCAAATCCCTAAAATAAAGTTTGAGTTGGTATCTCTGTCGTGCCACGTCTTTAAATAAGGCGCTTCTTGGGAAGCAACCCAAGTTTTTTATGCTTTAGTTTTTGTTTTGAATAATGGGTGTTGATTTTGCTAGTTTAAAAGTGAAAGTGTTTTAAAATGGGCAATAGGCGAGCCAAAATTCCTATTGGCGACTCGCCGAATAGCTCGGTGAGCTACACTTGGACCGCCGTTGGAACCACTTGGCTTGCCAAAGGTTTTATAAACCCTGGAGGGCTAAATAACTACTCGGTGCATCACTGAGTGGGTCAGCGGGCACAACTTACTCTGTCGACTGGTGCGTGAACTGAATGTTTTAAACGACCAAACGGTTTTAAATTCAAAAATACATCATTTTATCACCTTTTCAACTCCTGTACTCTCATGCCGATATTAGTCTTTCATATTTCGCATTTTTTACCTTCATTTTGTTTGGGAATCTTTGCTCGGGGATGGATTGTGGAAATTCTTTGCCGCCTAGCATTTCAAATCTTTTTTTCGGCATAAATGTTAGTTTTTCAATCCCCGAACTCTATATGTGGTTGAACTCGAATGAAATTGCTATTTTGTTGTTGAATATTGTTGGGTAATCATCGTATGAGTTTTTTTTGCCTAATTTTAAGTATAATAGTAATTATTCAGCCTTCAATCATGATTCCCATGTTTTTACTTGTTGAAATCGAGTTGAAATCATTAGGTTGTGCTGAATTTTTGTTGGGTATAGAGGGGTGAAGTCTGAGTAATCGTGGATTGTACCAAATGTTGTATTTTACCATATGATGGAGCGGTTGACGTCATTCTTAAAGGCAAAAGACGTCAAGTGGCCACTTTTGGCCAAATCGGGGGAAGTCTGTGTACTCCGAGGGAATGGGTAGTATGGGTCTTGCTTTAATTTCATAGTGTAAGTATTTAATTTTGATTTCGTGGGTTGTGGATTTGATTTTGAAGAGTGGGGTAAAAAACCTGGCACGAAGGGCCATTTGGTGATTCACCTAAGTCCCCCTAGATCGCCCTTAATTTCCCTAAAATGTTGAGTTTGGTTCTGTAACTTTCGGCAATACGCCAGAGCTCGTCGAGTTCACTTGGTGACTCACCGAAAGTGCTTGTTGATCGCCCTTCTGCCCCCCTAATTCCTTAAAATACACTGTAACTTTTGGCGAGCTACTTTTATTTAATCGATTGGTGTCGGTGATCTGCCAAAAGGCCCTGGACTTCGCCGACCAGCTTTGAATTTTTGAAATTTTTGCGCTGTAACTTTCGGTGAGCCTGACTTGGCTCACCAAAGTGGTTCAGTGACTCGCCGATTAGTTTGGCGAGTCTTCCTTCAACAATTTTTTCTGAAATTTTTCTAACATTTTTCATGTTGTTTTGCAAGAATGGCTAGACCCAAAGTTACCGGTAGAGACATGAAGGCCCGAAAGTGGGCACGAGGAGTGGTCATAAACAAGCAGGCAACTGCTTCCAGAGCAAAGGCCAAGAAACTACCTCCAAAGGAAGGTAAGGGCAAGGTCAAAGCATTCGTAGTTGTTACAACCGAGAAGGCAAGTTCAGATATTGAGGGGGTCTACGAGACACACCTCACCACATCAGGCAAGGAGGGGGACTCACATGATTCTTAGGCTTCGATCTCCGAGCCTGAGGATGACCAGTAATTACAGGCTTGGAAAGCATAGCTACACTCGAAGTCGATGAATGATCCATTTAGGATCCTAGTGCCTCCGGTGCCTGTCCTTTCAGTTTCAGCTCCAGTGCCTCCTCCTGAGTAGCCAGTCGTCCCAGCACCACCAGTACAGGGTCCTCCTCCCCGGTCACTCAACCCTAAAGACTGAGGGTTTAAGGACTATTCTTGAGGAGAATAGATTGTCTACCAACGGTGTGGTGGACTGGTTTTTAAAAGTGTGAAACATTATCAAGTTCCAAGTGCTTGAAATTTTCACCAAACCCTGAGGTCCCTACAATCCCAATTGGGTCCGAGAGTTTTTTCGGTCCATGGTGAGCTGGTCCCTAAGGGAAAGAAGAAGGCCAACATTTTAGGCCGGTTGATTCTGTAATAGTCTGAGGCAAGAAGGTGAAGTACAATAGTTCTGACATCAAAGTTGTTCTGGGGTGCATCTATGATTTCATGCACCAATTCATCGATCTGATCTAGAAGAGTACCTTGGAGGACCTGAAGGGTTGGATGGCACCCCTTATCTTCGATGCCACCCCAAGGTGGATAGAGGCAGGTGCGCCCATAGAAAAGAAGTATCTTAATGTGGCAAGCTCGGTACTAGTTCAGGTTCATCAACAACACTATTATGCCATCCCAAAATGAATCCATCCTCAGACACCCGAAGGCAACATGTTTAGGGTCTATTATTTCTCGCCAGAAGCTGAATCTAGGGCTATTGATTGAGCAGGAGATGGCAATGAGGGCCAAGAAAAGACAGACTTCGCTTTCATTCCTAGTGTTGATCACCAATCTGTGTAGGCAGGCTCATGTTCCTCGAGATGAGAAGATGGATGTAAAGGTGACACCCACCTCCTCTACTGACATCCGGCGTATTGAGGCCGAACACCAGCAGGATGAGGCTGACAAGAAGTGGGAAGAACCGGTGGATACATCCCCGGAGGTCGACATTGATATGTTACCTACAGAGGCAATCATGCCTAATCAGGCCAGTGGGCCCTTAGGTACATCTGGACCTTCCTTTTCTGAGATTCTGACCATTTTTATTGCACCCCCTCCCCTTAGATCTTATGTTGTTTCCTCTTCTGCTTCCCGACCTCCTATCACCCAAGTGATTCTTTACAACATGGGCCATTTGGCCCAATTTACCGATCTACGTGCCTCCCGATTAGAGGTTGTTATTCCTGGGATAATTCCGAGGGCCATTCTTGCTGCTTTGACATCCCTCAGAGCTGAGATTGATAACCACAAGTTGGCCCTGGATGCTTTTACTTTGAGAGTGGGAGAGTGTGAGAAGAGCTAGGGAGCGACTAATGCGGTGACGACTTTAAAGGATGATCATGTTGGACTCCGTAAGGATGTGGATGAGCTGAAGTCCATTGATTTGTCCATGTTCTTTGGCACTGTGGAGATCCCAGATGTCCTGAGCATAGATATTCCATCTTGTTCTAAGGTGCCCCCGGCCACTACGACCAGAGATGAGACTAGGATTAGACGGATGAGGAGAAACTTGGTGAGCGGGATGAGACAATGTTTGAGGATTTAGCTGACTTGGAGGGTGCTATGTTCGATACTGCGAGACAAACATCTCTTTAGGATACTTCTATGGTAGGCTCCAGTGGAGCCAAGGATGTTGAGACACCGGGCATTGATGCCTAGAAAGAGGGAGTTGTGGATATGCAGACTTCACACGGGCTAAGCCTGGCAGGATGATTCTCTTACCACCTTCTTTGTCACTTTTTTAGACTGTTTTTGTTTTTAGTTGCATTTTAGGACAACTGCATATTTTGTTGGAGGTGAGGTATTTCCATACTTACCTCTTTTGTTTGTTGTTTTGTGAATATTGATTTTGATGTGTTTTTGTGAATATTGAGCTTATTCGGTTATATATATATATATGTATATATATATATATATATATATATATATATATATATATATCTTGGTTGTGGAATTGTGGTTGTTGATAAATTATGGCCTATTGTTTTGATATGAAAATAGTTTTTGAACCAAGTTTTATAATTTTTGCCACCTCTTTTGTGTGTGATTGTGGTTGTTCTTATGCAAATTTGAGTGTTGGTTGTGGTTAATACCGATGACTCGAATAGTGCTCTTAATTGAACAAAATGAATGTGCGGCTACGATGAGGTAAACAAAGTTACATAGGCAATATGTGGACTTCTAGCATCTCATTGTGACTAACCGATTGTTGAATGAGTCTCTTGTGATGAACATTGCACGCTAGCTAGAAAGTGTGGAGTCTTGTTTGATAATTGAATCAATGCCTTGTGTGGTGAGGTTACCTTGAACATTGTGCTTGATGACACCTAGAATTTGCTCCGTTGGTTCGGTTGATGAGTGATGCAAGCAATAAACATGATCTTAGGCAAAAATTTTGAAGAGTGAACCTATTTGACAACATACCTCTTTGTGGCCAACCTTGTGAGAAGTATGAATCTTGTTTTGGAACCCTTTGAGCTTATCCTTTTCTTGGAAGAAACTTGAACAACTTTGACCTCTTTATCCCATCACCCATGACCTTCATGAAGTTTTGGTTTGTTTGAATAGCCAACTTAGGCCAAAAGCCTAAGTTGGGGGTGTGGTGAAAAAGAAGGCAAGTCAAGATGTATGAAAAATTCCCCCTTTGATGGATTGATTTGAAAAAGATGGTACCCCTCCATGTAAAAAATAAAAGAGAGAAAGGAAATGAAAGAAAGAAAAGAAAAGACTGAAAAAAGAGAAAAAGTTGTGAAATAAAGTGTGAAAATAACAAAACAAATGGGGTATCGGTGAATCATGTCTAGTTGAATAATGAGGTGGATTATGATCATGTTTGAATGTGAAAGAGAAGGAGAGAAAGTGATTTTCAGGCCATACTTCATGAAGGGAGAAGCCACTAAGCCTATATGATCACACCTTTACACTCAATCCCCTTACAAACCTTAAAAAGACCTTTGTGATCTCGAGTGTGCTGAAATGAATGTTGATTTGAAAATAAGGGCAAGCCTATGGGTGGAGTCATGCATGTGTTCATCTTTGTGAGTGTCAGAGTTTTACGTGATTCTGGAACTTTAAATTGTTGAGAAATTTTTTGTGAATATGGAATCATCTTTGTTGTGAGGGCATTTGAATACATTTGTTAAGCTTGAACTTGCATTTGAAGAAAGCATTGTGAGCTTGAGTACACTTGATGATGGTGAGTCACAATTTGAAACTTTTAGTGCACAATTGATCATTCTATGAGTAATTTGAACTTTGTTGTGTGCATTTATGTTGAGTCTTATGCAGCACTATTTGTAGACATCCTTGTTGAATTGATCGATCTTGAGTTTTACTTGAGGACAAGCAAAAGTTTAAGTTAAGGGTGTTGATGAGTCCGAATTTCGAGTCATTTAGGGCTTTGTTTTGATAGTATAAGTGTCCTCAAATGCATATTTTATGCTCTACACTGATGTTAAAGTGTTGACTTGTAGCTATGGAGGCTAAGGAGCAAGTCAAGGACATTACTAGAAAAAAAGGAACTAAAAGGCTGAAGAAGTGAAGAAAAATGATCCTGGTGTTCAACAAGATCACTCAACGACCACCGTGTGGCTCTTTAGCTCACCCTAAGTTACAGTGTACCAGCCCTAGGAAAAAAAATAAAATGACGATAGAAATGGGCAGTCGGTGAATCGCCAATCCACTCTGTGACAACAAGTAGAATCACCCAAAGTTACAGGACCTGGGAGGCTGATGACCAATTTAGAATGGTGATTGAAGGGAGCAAAGGGTGGATCGTCGAACCACTCAACTAGGCGTGAATTATTCCGTTGAAGGCCAAAAAGTGGGCAGCTATAAATTGGAATTTTAAATGAGTTTTGAGAGTTCTGATCCCCAAGTTTTAGAGTTAGAGTTTTCTCTTAGTTTTTCAGTTCTTATTGTAGACTTAGAGGATTTCTAAGCTTAATTTTAAGGATTTGCAAGTGGGCATTTGATTTTAATCATTTTGGAGCATTGTAAAGGCTTGGAGACTCTTACCCAACTTATGGCTAACCTAGTTGGTAAGTGGTTTTACCTTTTTATGATGCTTAGCTAAGACCCTAATTATTGGGGTGTGATCATGTGATTATGGGCTGAATTAGCTTATGGGTATTGTTATTTATTGATTTTAATGCTTAATTGAAATGGGTTTAATTGATAGTTGTGTATTAATCTATGAATTGTAGTTGCAAATGCAATTCTAGTATAAAGTTTTGGGCTTGCTTGAGAGAGAAGTTTTAGAACCAAAGCTTTCGATTAATGATTGTAGTTATTGGGTTGATATGGGTTTAGCTCAAAAGAGTAAATTCTAAATCTTATTCTACCCATCTAGCTCGAGAGAGTGGATGAATTAAGGTGTGGGCTGTTCTTATTTGCTAAGCTTGTTGATGTCCGAAAGAAATCACTTGAATCATGGTAGTTGTTCGAGAGAAAACTATCTTACTTATAGTCTAGCCTACCCAGTGATATTTAGCAATTTGTTAATAATTTCAATTACCCGTATAGTGAAATTTGCCTATTATCGATCACATCTCGAGAATTCCTCTCTATATTGTTATTTCCTCTGTTTTTGCTTGTGTTGTATATGATAATTGACAATTCAAACGCCCCCCCCCCCCCAATCTGACATTCGTTGTCACACCTTTAGATTTGCTTATATGTTTACGATAATTTCCATTCCTATAACCGATTAGACCATTTTATAACTTTATAACTGAATTTAAACACGTACCGCTCCCTGTGGGTTCAACCCCAACTCTTCGTTGGGTTTTATACTAATTAACGACTGTCTACACCTGGAATTGGATGAGGTGTATTTGAGACGTTGATCAGTGTAGACGATTGTTAACTAGTATAAAACCCAACGAAGAGTTGGGTTGAACCCACATGGAGCAGTACGTGTTCAAATTCAGTTATGAAGTTATAAAGTTATCTATTCGGTTATAAGAATAGAAATTATCATAAACATGTAAACAAGTCTAAGGGTGTGACAACGAATGTCAGATGGGAGGTTTGGATGTCAATTATTAGCTACAACACTAGGGAAATAACAATAAGGAGAGTAATTCTTGGGATGTGATCAATTATAGGAAAATTTCACTTTACGGGTAATTGAAATTACTAACAAATTGCTAAATATTAGTGGCTAGGCTAGACTATAGGTACAACAGTTTTCTATCGAACAACTACGACGATTCAAGTGATTTCTTTCAAACATCAACAAGCATAGCAAATAAGAATAGCCCACACCTTAATTCATCTACTCTCTCGAGCTAGATAGGTAGAATCGGGTTTAGGATTCATTCTTTCGAGCTGAACCCATATCAACCCAATAACTACAATCATTAATTGAAAGCTTTGGTTCTAAAATCTCTTTTTCAAGCAAGCCCAAAATTCTAAGTTAGAATTGCATTTGCAACTACAATTCATAGATTAAAACACAATTATCAAATAAACCCACTTCAATTAAGCATTTAAATCAGTAAATAACAATACCCATAAGCTAATTCAGCCCATAATCACATGATCACACCACAAGAATTGGGGTTTCAGCTAAGCATCATCAAAAGATAAAAACAATTACCAACTAGATTAGCCATCAGCTGGTAACAGTCTCCAAGCCTTCACAAAGCTCCAAAGTGATTAAATTCTAAAACCTACTTGGAAATCCTCAACATTAAGCTTAGAAATCGTCAAGGTCTACATAAGAACCAAAAAACTAAGGGAAAACACTAATTCTCAAACTTGGGAATCAGAACTCCTCAAATGTCCTTTTAAATTCTAATTTATAGTTGCCCACTTTTTGGCTTGAAAGTCCATTTGGGGGAATAAGTCGCGCCTCGTCGAGTAGTTCGGTGATCCGCCCTTTCCTCCCTTCCATCGCATGTTTGTATTGGTCATGAGTCCTCAAGGTCCTTGTACCACCTCGAAACCCACACCCAAAAAGAAATTTCAGAAATATACTTGAAGCAGCGAACCACGGCAGGTTTCACGGACCGTGATAGGGACCACGGTCCATAGACCTGCCCGTGGTCTTGACTTGGAAGTTACTAGGCCCAGACATTAGACCACGAGTACCTTCACAGTCCGTGGTCTTGATGATGGGCCGTGGTGGCTCCCGTAGAGTCAAGGCAGTAACCCCCCTAGCTAGTCTATCCAGACAACACCCCAAGTGGAGACCATAGACACTTTCACGGTCTGTGGTCCTTCACACAGGCAGTGGTAAGGCTCGTGGACTCAGGCCCTCAGCTAGTAGTCACCAATTCCAGACCACGACCGACTTCACGGTCTGTGATCCCTTTCACGGTCTGTGAAGGTGGTCGTGGTTAGTCCGTCTGTTGTTTAAGTCAGGGTTATTTTGGTCTTTTCCTTATTCGTTAGACACCTAAACTATGTCGTTTTAATCCTAGATTTCATGGTTTTAGTTAGTTTAAGCCTAAAAACATAACTAGAACTTACCCAAGTCAGATCTTTAATCAAAACATAGAAAATTAAAAGTGAAAGAAGAGAAAGAGGCGACCAACCCTAAGTTCAAGAACGCAGCAAGTTTCCTCCACTTCCATCCCCGAAATCGAATGATTTCTCCGTGGAATTCGTCACCAGGTATGTGGGATTTTGCTAGTGGATTCCTTTCACCCATTAGGTCCCTAGTTTTCATTCATTTTCTTGATTCTCTTATTATGACTAGACCTAAGGTTTCTTGAATGTTAGAATTTTTGGGTTCTTAGCTGTTAGAATGATCCAAATCAGATTAGTACGTTAATATTCAGTTTAATGTATGAATTCCAGAACCCTAGCTATGTATTTCTTTAGTTCTTGAATTACACATGCTAGGTCAGATATTTCAGTAATTCAGGTATACGTGCCTCAGTTATTAATGTATCAATACCAGTTTAATTGTTGCATTCTCAGTTCGCATGTTCAGTTTGAGATATCCAGTAACTTACAGAAATTCAGTCATAATGTGTTCATTACTTAATCTATTGAGAGTAGCATAATACCAAGATAGACTAGGGTAAAGCGTACCTAAATAGTCCCAGAACTACTAGCCACGCAGGTTGTAAGTCCCTTATGTGGGAATCATTTCAATGATCACGCCAGCATGCCTCTATACCTCTGGCAAGGTATATTCGGTCCTCTCGATGGGGCGTATACATCAAACTCCACATTAAGCTCATGTGGTTTTATTATCAGTTATTAGTAGCTCCCACAGTTCAGTCAGATTCTATTGCATTGACTATTTATCAGTATATCCAATATTTAGTTTCAGCATGTTGTAAATTGGTCACTGCATTCAGTTATCTCACAATTCAGTATCTACATCATGTTCAGATTATATCAATGCTTATTTTCTTTGTTTAGTTATATGTTATTTCAGTTGTATTGTATCCTACATGCTCAGTACCTTTCAAGTATTGACGCATACTCTGCGCTACATCTACTTGTGATGTAGGTTCAGGTTCTCAACATCCAGATCACCCTTAGATTGGTTCTCGATCTCCAGTGCAGCAGAATCAATGGTGAGTCCTCATTCTCCGAGGACAATAGTCATGAGTTTCTTTTCAGTAATTTTAGTCCTTTGGTTTCAGCTTTGCTAGACTTAGCTGGGGCCTGTCCCAGCATTTCTAGTCAGTTAGAGGCTATTTTCAGACATAGATAGATTCAGCTTAGTATTGAGTTAATATCTTCCTTGTATTAAACTCATCAGTTTTCATATATCTCAGTTATAGTATATGGGTATTCCCCATCTTTTTACTTTATTTGTGATTATAGCTTCCGCACAGTTTCTATTATTCAGTTTATATTTAGTATGCTCATGATTATGCCACCAGGGTTAGTTTGGGATCACTTGTGATCCTAGGTCCCGTGTACACGTCTCGAGGGTAGCTCGGGGCGTGACCAACTTGGTATCAGAGCACTAGGTTTAAGAGTCCTAGGATGTCTAAAAAGTCGCACTAAGTAGAGTCTTTTTCATTGGTGTGAAGTGCAACACATCTAATGAGAAGGAGGCTACGAAGTGTTTTAGGAAAAATCTTCATTTTCTTGTTACTCTTACCATGCGTAAGGTGTGATCTAATTCTATTATAACTCAACGTTCTACGTTTTAGTGATCATGCCTCTCCGTAGACCTAATGCCAGAAATGTGAATGCCAGGAACACAAACGCAGCTCCTCCAGTCCCTGATCAAGAAGTCTCAAATGCAGAATTCAAGAACGCCATTCAGATGTTGGCTCAGAGTGTGTCCAACCAAAACAATCAGCGGGTTCCAGTTCAGGCAAATGCCAATGTTGGGTCAGCTACAGCTAGAGTGCGAGACTTTGTTAGGATGAATCCGCTAGAGTTCTTAGGATCGCAAGTTGGAGAAGATCCTCAAAACTTCATTGATGAGGTCAAGAAGATCTTTGAGGTGATGCAGGTAACTGGGAATGACCAGGATGAGTTAGCATCGTATCAACTGAAAGATATAGCTCATATCTGGTATACTCAGTGGATGGGGTACATAGGTACAGATGCAGCTCCTATTACTTGGGATTGTTTCAACGAAACCTTTCTGGATAGGTTTTTCCCCATAGAGTTGAGAGAAGTAAGGCACTAGGATTTTATGAACTTAAGGCAAGGTAGCATGACACTCCAAGAGTATGGGCTCAAGTTTACCCAACTCTCCAGGTATGCCCCTCACATGGTTGCTGATTCTAGGGCCCAAATGAATAAGTTTCTATATAGAGTGTTAGACTTGGTGAAGATAGAATGTAGGAATGATATGTTGTTAGAAAATATGAGCATCTCTAGGCTTATGACTCATGCTCAGCAGGTTGAGGGTGACAAGCTTAGGGAACAAGCTAAGGAGAACAAGAAGGCTAGGACTGGAAACTATGACTAATCTCAGCAGAAATCGGGTGGTGGAAATCACTCGCAGAGTCAGCAGAAATTTTCAACTCCAGCACCTTCATCAGCCAGTGTCCCATCATCCAAGTTTCAGAATAATCAGAAGGGTGGAGCATCAGGCTCTAAGTCTCAAGGTAGTATTTCAGGCACCAAAACCTACACAACTTTCCCTAAGTGTGGTAAGAACCATCCAGGCGAGTGTCTTGCAAGAAAAGAATGATGTTTTGGGTGTGGTCAGGCTGGTCACAGGTTTAGGGATTGTCCTTCCAAACAGGGTCAAGGAGGTAATAATGGTAGAGCTCAGTCTACAACTTCAGTAGCACCAGCAAGCCGGCCAACTCAACAGGGTAACTTATCTGGTACAGGTAGCGGACAATGCCAAAATAGGCTCTATGCTCTTCACGCTCTCTAGGATCAGGAAGATTTTCCTGATGTAGTCACTCGTACGTTACAAGTCTTTGATCTCGATATTTATTCTTTATTAGATCTAGGGGCTACTCTTTCTTTTGTAACGCCTTATATAGCAGTCCAATTTAGTGTTAGCCCAGAAACTCTTTCAGAACCCTTCTCAGTCTCTACTCCAGTCGGTCACCCAGTTATAGCTAGACGGGTATACAAAAATTGCCCTGTCACAGTCTCTTAGAAAGTCACCTCGGCAGATCTTGTAGAGTTAGAAATGGTAGACTTCAATGTCATTCTAGGCAGGGATTGGTTACATTCATGTTATGCCTCAATGAATTGTAGAACTAGGATTGTTTGTTTTCAATTTCCAAACAAACCAATCTTAGAATGGAAGGGTAGTAGCTTAGCACCTATGGATCGATTCATTTCTTACCTTAAGGCCAGAAAGATGATCTCTAAGGGTTATCTCTATCATCTAGTTTGAGTTAAGGATTCTAGTTCCGAATCCCAAACTCTTGAGTCAGTTCCTATGGTTAATGAGTTTCCAGAAGTGTTTCCAGAAGATCTTCCCGGAGTCCCTCTCAATAAAGAAATAGACTTTGGAATTGATCTCATTCCAGATACCCAACCTATCTCTATTCCTCCTTACAGAATGGCTCAAGCTGAGCTTAAGGATTTGAAGGAGCAATTGAAAGACCTTCTAGATAAGGGCTTCATCAAACCTAGTATTTCGCCATAGGGTGCACCACTGTTGTTCGTAAAGAAGAAAGATGGTTCTCTCAGAATGTGCATTGACTATAGGCAGTTGAACAAAGTCACAATCAAGAATAAGTATCACATCCCCAGGATTGATGACTTGTTTGACCAACTTTAGGGTGCTAGTCATTTCTCAAAAATAGACCCCAGATCAGGTTATCATCATCTTAGAGTTAGAGATAGTGACATTCCAAAGACAGCCTTCAGAACTCGGTATGGTCTTTATGAATTTGTAGTAATTTTATTTGGACTAACCAATGCTCCTACAAATTTCATGGATTTGATAAACAGAGTGTTTAAGCAATACTTGGACTTGTTCGTTATCGTCTTTATTGATGATATCCTCATTAACTCTACGAATGAGGAAGAAAATGCGAGTCATTTGAGAGTTGTTCTCCAAACTCTCAAAGATCACCAGTTATTCGCAAAATTTAACAAGAACGAGTTTTGGTTACAATCAGCTGCTTTCCTTGGACACATTGTGTCTAGTGAAGGAATTTGAGTAGATTCCCAGAAGATAGAAGCAGTGAAACAATGGCCCAGACCTACCTTTGCTATAGATATCAGAAGTTTCTTGGGTCTAGAGGGCTATTATAGACGGTTCATGGAAGGATTTTCATCCATAGCCTTACCATTGACTAGGTTGACTCAGAAGATGGTCAAGTTTTGATGATCAGATAATTGTGAGAAAAGCTTCGCAGAATAGAAAACTAGGTTGACTACAACTCTTGTCTTGACTCTACCAGAGGATTCAGATGGTTATCAGATCTATTGTGATGCATCCAGGGTCGGTCTAGGTTGTGTATTGATGCAGTGAGGTAAGGTTATAGCTTATGCTTCCAGACAGCTTAAGGTGCATGAGAAGAATTATCCAACTCATGACATCGAGCTTGCAGTTGTGGTGTTTGCACTCAAGATTTGGAGAAACTACCTGTATGGTGTTCATGTAGATGTGTTCACAGACCATAAGAGCCTTCAGTATGTGTTCACCTAGAAAGAGTTGAATCTTCGCCAGAGAAGATGGCTTGAGTTCCTCAAAGATTATGATATGAGCGTGCATTACCATCCAGGTAAGGTAAATGTAGTAGCAGATGCTCTTAGCAGATTATCCATGGGTAGTGTAGCACATGTTGAAGAAGAAAGAAAGGAGCTAGCAAAAGATGTTCACATGCTTGCTTGCTTGGGAGTTCGCCTTATGAGCATATTCGATAACGGTGTCACAGTTCAGAATGGGTCAGAATCTTCTTTGGTAGTAGAGGTTAAGGAAAAGCAAGACAGTGATCCAATCTTGCTTGAGCTTAAGGGTGCAGTGTACAATCAAAGAGTGGAGGTTTTCCCCCAAGGGGGAGATGGTGTGCTTCGCTATCAGGTTAGATTGTGTGTTCCTGATATGGGAGAGTTGAGACAACATATTCTTGCAGAAGCCTATAATTCCAGATATTCTATTCATCTAGGTGCACTTTAGATGTACCGCGATCTACAGAAGTCTATTGGTGGAATTGTATGAAAAGAGATATAGCAGATTTTGTGGCTAAGTGCCCCAATTGCCAGCAAGTCAAGGTAGAACATCAGAAACCAGGAGGCATGACTCAAGAGATTGACATTCCTACTTGGAAGTGGGAAGTGATCAACATGGACTTTATCACAGGATTACCTCGTACTCGTAGATAGCATGACTCCATTTGGGTGATAGTTGCCATAGTTACTAAGTCTTCTGGCTTTTTGGCGGTCAAGACTACAAATTCGGCGGAGGATTACGCCAAGCTTTACATTAATGAGATTGTGAGCTTTCATGGGGTTCCTTTGTCTATCATCTCAAATAGAGGTCCTCAGTTTACCCCTTAATTCTGGAAGTCATTTCGGAAGGGTCTTGGTACTCAGGTTAATCTTAGCACAACATTTCATCCGCAGACGGATGGTCAGGCAGAGTGTACCATTCAGACCTTAGAAGACATGTTGAGAGCTTGTGTGATCGACTTCAAGGGTAGTTAGGATGACCACCTTCCTCTTATTGAGTTTGCCTACAACAATAGTTACCATTCCAGCATTCAGATGGCCCCTTATGAGGCATTGTATGGGCGTAGATGTAGATCTCCAGTTGGTTGGTTTGAAGTAGGTGAAGCAGCCTTGATAGGACCAAANCGGATGGTCAGGCAGAGTGTACCATTCAGACCTTAGAAGACATGTTGAGAGCTTGTGTGATCGACTTCAAGGGTAGTTAGGATGACCACCTTCCTCTTATTGAGTTTGCCTAAAACAATAGTTACCATTCCAGCATTCAGATGGCCCCTTATGAGGCATTGTATGGGCGTAGATGTAGATCTCCAGTTGGTTGGTTTGAAGTAGGTGAAGCAGCCTTGATAGGACCAAAATCAGTCCTTCATGCTATGGAGAAAATGCAACTCATCAGAGATAGACTTAAGACAGCCCAGAGTCGCCAGAAGTCTTACGCAGATGTAAGGAAAAGGGAACTAGAGTTCCAAGTTGATGATTGGGTTTTCCTGAAGGTGTCACCTATGAAGGGGGTGATGAGGTTTGGCAAGAAAGGAAAGCTCAGTCCCAAATATGTAGGCCCTTACCGGATCTCGAAAAGGATTGGTAAAGTGGCTTATGAGATAGAGTTTCCAGCAGATTTGGCAGCAGTGCATCCAGTCTTTCACATTTCACTTTTGAAAAAGTGTGTGGGTGATCCAGCATCCGTAGTGCCATTAGAGGTTATGACTGTAAAAGAAAGCCTTTCTTATGAGGATGTACCAGTTGAGATTCTTGATCGTCAAGTTAGAAGGTTGAGAAACAAAGAAGCCGCTTCAGTCAAGGTTTGGTGGAGGAATCAGTCCGTAGAGGGAGCTACTTGGGAAGCAGAAGCGGCCATGAGAGCCAAGTATCCTCACCTTTTTCCTTCCGATTCCACTCCAGCTTGAGGTAATAGTTCCTCTTCAGTTTTTCAGTCATTCATGCACTAATTCAGTCTTAGTATTTTGTTCCTTCAGCCTGTACTTGCATTTTCAGTGTATTTGCATGTTTTTGGAACACAGTTCAGTCAGAAATCAGCCTTCATTGTTTAGTGGTAGGTTTGCAGCTCGTTCCCTCCATTTCAGCTAGTTTAGTCTTCATTTGAGGACGAATGATCCCAAGGGGGAGATATTGTAACACTTCGAAACCCAGACCCAGAAAGAAATTTCAGAAATATACCTAAGCAGTGAACCACGACAAGGTTCACGAACTGTGATAGGGACCACGGTCCGTAGATCTGCCCGTGGTCTTTACTTGGAAGTCACCAGTCCCATACATATGACCATGAGTACCTTCACAGTCTGTGGTCTTTATGATGGGATGTGGTGGCGCCTGTAGAGTCAAGGAAGTAAGTCCCCTACCCAGTCCCTCCAGACCACAGCACAAGTGGAGACCACAGACACTTTCACGATCTGTAGTCCTTCACGCGGGCCGTGGTAGGGATCATCGACTCAGTCCCTCAGCTAGTAGTCACCAAGTCCAGACCACGACCGACTTCACGGTCAGTGGTCCCTTTCACGGTTCATGAAGGTGGCCGTGGTCAGTCCGTCTGCAGTTTAAGTCAGGGTTATTTTGGTCTTTTCCTTATTCGTTGGACACCTAAACTACGTCGTTTTAATCCTAAATTTCATGGTTTTAGTCATTTTAAGCCTAGAAACATAATTACAACTTACCCAAGTCAGATCTTTAATCAAAACTTAGATAATTAGAAGCGAAGGGAGAGAAAGAGGCGACTAACCCTAAGTTCAAGAACGCAGCAAGTTTTCTTCAGTTCCATCCCCGAAATCGAAAGATTTCTCTGTGAAATTCGTCAACAGGTATGTGGGATTTCGCTAGTGGGTTCCTCTCACCCATTAGGTCCCTAGTTTTCAGTCAGTTTCTTGATTCCCTTATTATGACTAGACCAAGGGTTTCTTGAATGTTAGAATTGTTGGGTTCTTAGCTGTTAGAATGATCCAAATCAGATTAGAACGTTAATATTCAGTTTAATGCATGAATTCCAGAACCCTAGCTATGTATTTCTTTAGTTTTAAAATTACACATGCTAGGTCAGATATTTCAGTTATTCAGTTATACATGCCTTAGTTATTAATGCATCAATATTAGTTTAATTGTTGTGTTCTCAGTTTTCATGTTCAATTTGAGTTATCAAGTAACTTACACAAATTTAGTCATAATGTGTTCATTACTTAATCCATGGGGAGTAGCATAATACCGAGTTGGACTAGCGTTCAGCATACCCAAATAGTCCCATAACTACTAGCCACGTAGGTTGTAAGTCCCCTCTATGGGCATCATTTCAGTGATCACGCCAGCATGCCTCTATACCTTTGGCAAGGTATATTAGGTCCTCTCAATGGGGCGTATACATCGGACTCCACATTTAGCTCGTGTGGTTTTATTATCGGTTATTAGTAGCTCCCACAGTTCAGTCATATTCTATTGCATTGACCATTTATCAGTACATCCAGTATTCAGTTTCAGTATGTTATAAATTGGTCACTGCATTTAGTTATCTCAGAATTCAGTATCTATTTCATGTTCAGATTATATCAATACTTATTTTCTTTGTTCAGTTAAATGTTATTTCAGTTGTATTATATCATTCATGATCAGTACCTTTCAAGTACTGACGCATACTCTCTGCTACATATTTTCGTGATGTAGTTTCAGGTTCTCAGCATCCAGATCACGCTTAGATCGGTTCCCGATCTCCAGCGCAACAGAATCAGTGGTGAGTCCTCATTCTTTGAGGATAATAGTCATGAGTTTCTTTTCAGTAATTTTAGTCCTTTAGTTTCAGTTTTGCTAGACTTAGATGGGGCCTATCCCAACATTTCTAGTCAGTTAGAGGCTATTTTCAGACATAGATAGATTCAGCTTAGTATTGAGTTAATATCTTTCTTGTATTAAACTCATCAGTTTCATATATCTCAGTCATAGTATATGGGTATTCCCCATTTTTTCACTTTATTTATGATTATATCTTCCACACAGTTTCTATTATTCAGTTTATATTTAGTATGCTCATGATCATGCCAACAGGGTTAACTTGGGATCTCTTGTGGTCCTAGGTCCCGTGTCCACCTCTCGTGGGTATCTCAGGGCGTGACAGTCCTATAACTTTGGGCGATCAAGGTTGTTTTCACGGAGTCATTCAACGATTCGCCGACTGCCCATTTCTCTCGCCAACATGGTTATTCTCCAGGACTGGCATGCTGGAACTTTGGGCAAACTAAAGACCCACTTGGCGGTACGCTGAGTGGTCTTCACAATCACCAGGATTGCTTTTCTTCACTTCTTAAGCTTTTTAGTTCCTTTTTGTCTAGTAACGTCCTTGCCTTGCTCCTTAGCCTTCATAGTTGCAAATCAACACTTTAACATAAGTTTAGAGCATAAAATAAGCAATTAAGGACACTTATACTATCAAAACAAAGCCCTAAATGAGTTGAAATTTCAGACTCATCAGAGGCCATATCCTTAAAAGCATCAGTCAAGATTTAGGATAAGGTTCTTTATAGAGAAAGACTCTTTGGAGTAATGAAAGAAGTGAAGTTTCCTAAATACTTTGTAGCCTTCTATTCATGAATGTTCCACGCTTCATATTCATGAACAGGACTCTACTCAACGTGGCTTGTCAGATATCCTTAGACCTTTTCTAAAACCTGGCTCTGATAATATGTTTTTCATGACCCAAAGAACACCCTACGCTTGACACGGCGTATAAGATCTTGAGAGGCCCTAGACAAGTCCCTTGACATACATACACACAATATAATACATAAAAGTAGAAAATGTTAAACAAAGAAAGAGTTTAATTTAAGAGTGAAAGTTTAAACATAATCTTTACAAGTCAATCTAATACATCAAAGAAATGGTCGGACATAACCCATACACCACGTACAACATCTAAAATTATAAGACATATGGAAAAAATGAAATACGACTTGGTCCTGCAAACATGAGGATAGAACCACATCTTCAACTACGAATGATCAACTAGTCATGAGCTGGAGGAGAGGAAGCGTCACACCGTACATTATAAACAATGTAGTCACAAGTATGTATTAGTAAATGTAATGTACTATGTATAAGGGACATGCATAAGGATGTAAATCATGATCATAATGAGACATAAGGAAAATATGATGTGCGCGACCGAGCTAAACCTAGTGAAATCCTTAAAGGAAAAATCATGAATCATTAACATTTTCAATGCTTCTTAAAAGATAAGGAAAACGTCATTAAAACCTTTAAAGTAACTTAGTTCATTTTATGAGATATTTACTATTAACTGGCATAGACCACGTGAGTTATCATGTGGAATCTAGTGTCTTGCTCCCACACCATAAAGATATGTCTTTGCTTGCCAAGACAAAGACCACAAACTTCTAGATTATTGTGGATCTACTAGTTATTTCACTTAAGACAATCCTACAGGGGCACGTAGTTAGTAAAAAGGAGATTGTTACTAGAGACTCGACCTCTACAATGGGAGAGCCTCTATCTCAATAATTTCTCATTGCTATGTAAAATCTCAATGGAATTAGTCATAAACATAATTATATCATCGTACATTGAAAAACATAATTAAGCTACTAATCCAAGCTCAAATCATCATAGAATATCTCCTTAAACAATGTGTAAGGAAACCTTTCACCTTATCATGATTCCTAAATATGTGAAAACCTTTCACAATTTCATTGTTGCCCATCTTAAAGCAACCTAGATAAGAAAATGTTCTTTTTAATAAACCATGCACATTTTTCATGAAAATATCTTTCATGGTTTCATAGCTTCTTCATAAATTTATGTCTTTAAGAGTTCATAGTCAAAATCATGAAAATTACACGGGTTCATGTGAAATCAATGGGAAAGTATGTAATTGAGTCAAAACAATTATAATAAAATTAGAATAAAATAATTGAATAAACATAATTAGAACTCATGAAGAATTGAATGAAAATCTAATCAATTTAAAGAAATTGAAGAATTGAATGAAAACCTAATCAATTTGATGAAATTGAATTTCAAGAATTGAGAAATATTTGGGGCTCAATAGGTGAATGTAACCCATTGAGGAAACCCTACATACCTTGAAGAGGAGACTTGTTTTGGAAACCTTAGCTTCTTCGTCTTTTATCTTGAGATAGATTTTTGATGAAAATCTTGGAGGGGATTTAGGGTTTTGAGTGAATGAGAGAGTTAGGGAAATTTTTGGGGTAAAAGGGTAGTAATAAGACTTACAAATAGATGTAAAACAACATATTATAGGTATTAGATGAGTAGGAAAAGACTCTAATACCCTTAATAAGTAACTACTGAGCAGTCCTATGGGTCTGATCTACGGTCCATAGAACTTTCTACGGCCTATACGAGTCAACCATAGAACCAACTTTAGAATCCAAATTTTCTTCTTTTCCCACGAGACCTTCCTATGGCCAGTCAAACATTCTACGGTCTATAAATCTCTTCCATAGAACACAAGTCCAAGTCTAATATTTTTCTAAGTCTAGAATACCTCTACGAAACCCACTTACGACTCATCAAAATTCCTACGACTAGTGCTGTTCATTAGTAGGTCAAAATTAAAAACTTGAAATTCTAGAAAGTCAACATCATCCCTATGAGTGTCATCTACAACCCGTAGAAACTCCTACGAACCATAGACTGGTCTCGTAGGCAGGGGCGGATCTATTAAGACTTTTGGGGGTGCCACGCCACCCACGAGCTTCGACGGAAACTCTATTTATATATAGGTATTTATACACACTATATGTATAAATAATAAATGTGCCACCAAGTAAACAAAAGTGTTCTTTGGTGCCAGTGGTAGGCGATCATATTTTTGGGTCTAAGTTCGCGGGATCGAACCCCACTAGCAGCTTTTTGTTTTAATTTTTTTCAACTGCAGGCAGCATTTTTTTTTCTTTTTTTTTAACTGTAGGGAGCGTTTCTTTTTTAATTACAAGGCATTGTGTCTTTTGTTTTTTTATATATATTTTTTACTTATTAACTTTTTATTATTATTAAGTATTAATCAATAATTATTTTTTTACTAATTTAATTTAATTTAATTTTTGAATTTTCTTTTATTTGATTAAACATGCATAAAGAATTTTTTTTCCTCTTCACCATTGAAACCCTGGTTGTTCCTTTAAACTTTTCAACAATAAAAATCTGTCATTAATCAAAGCTTCAGCCTTCAGTCCGTCGTCCAATCCCGCTCACCCATCCGTCCATAAGACGAATAATTCTAAATCTAAAGTTGATTTAATCTGAGTCTACTGGACATTAGAGGCGAATCCAAAATTTGAAGATTTCGGTGCATCAATACTATCTTAATTTAGGTAGTTAGCGAAACTTTTACTACAATTAACCAATAATGTAGTATTTGCTTGGTCACTAATGGCTCAAATATGAGCTCTAAGCTAAACTTAAAATAAAATTACTAAAATAGGCTCTATCTAGATTTGAATTGTATTCTCGCGAGTGATTCCTCTGACTTGTACCAACTACACAAGGGCATCCCTACGCTCCTTATAGGTGCACTATTGATTATACGTTTCTCAGGATATATATATATATGATTTTTTTCGAAGTTAACGGGTGCACCCCTATCAAATCATGTGGGTCCACCTCTGCTTGGCACCCAGTGACTCGAAATCCTAGATCCGCCTCTGCTTACTAAGCTAGTCATCTCAGTTCTTTTGCATTTGTTGTTTCCTACGGGAACAAAAAACTAGTGATGGCAACGAAGCCAAAGCTAGTAATGGAATAATCTTGTTCCCATGACTCCGAAGCTAATAAGGTACTTAACAAGTACTCGATGAAATAGTCCAATTATGCAAGTTCTCTCGAACATCACCTGATACCTATTCTGATGGACAGAGGCGGATCTAGGATTTCGAGTTACTGGGCGCCAAGAAGAGGTGGACCCACATGATTTGATAGTGGTGCACCCGTTAACTTCGAAAAAAATCATACCTTCTTCTGCTATGTCACGAAGAGAAGGATCGTCAACTAAATTACCTACCTTCTTCTTGAAAAGGATCCATGCATCCTCTTCAGATAAGGTTCCAACTTCCATGATCTTCTGAGCTCCCATTGCTTCACAAACAGATCGGAAACGCGTTGTGAATGTCACTTTGCACTGATGTTTGTGGCTGCTACCTCTGGGAATTCCAAGTTTCTCTAGTTCAAAAGCCTTCCAAACATCATCCAAGATTATAAGGATGCGGCTTTTCTGATCCACTAACCTTGTACGCAGCCGATCTCCACGGCTCCACAAATCATCCCCTTCTAATTTTAGCCCGACTCCTCTTGCGATCTCACCCTGAATTCTTTTGAAGTCTTGTTGTTGACTGACAGTTACCATGACAACATCTTTGAACAACTGTTCTTGTTTCACCTTCTGTCAGATTTTCTCTGTCATTGTTGTCTTACCAACACCACCCATACCACATATCCCAATAATAGTGACTCCATCATCTTTCAAAGCTGCCATGACCTCATCCTCTTGAAATTTTCTGGAGTCAAACTGCTCACCATTGTTACTATATATTGCCTCACTTTGGACTGGATGATCAAAGGAGAAAACATCAGGCTTGTTGCCTTCATTTTGAAATTCAATAAGTTTCAATGTAATTTTCTTAGCTCTCCTGCTCATCGAGTAACATGACTTCATGTTCGAACACCAACCAAAGAAGCAACCCCTTTCAACCTCAGCTCTACCTCCCATTACACGTTCCACATCTGCAGTAGTGGTATCAACACATGTTAACCAAGCCTTGCCATTGGGTGAAATATCTTGTAAGTTTCTCCGAGCATCTTCCGATCTTCGCTGCACCTCACTTCTAATATTCTTCTGCTTCTCAGATTCATTTTGCATAGATGTGATGTTTCTCTCGTAGTAGTAGAAATACCCAATCCCTCCCGCAACTGGCTGGATCATGCAAGCTGTGACTTTCCCCATCAAAATAGATAAGAATTCCATATCTGATTAATTAATTCTTCACTGGCTAGCGTAATAAAGAAAAGCAACCGTAGTTGTTTCTTCTATTTTTCTTTGATTTCAATGGAAAACAATATGTAAAACAGAGGAAAAGAGGAAGAGCTAATAATTCCATGGCTCTTAGTGATAAGAATTCCATGGCTCTTACTCTTGGGCCCAGTTAATTAATATCATACACATACTTTTCTTCCCTTCTCTTTTAGCACATGGTAAATAATACTTGTTTTGCCAATTCATTCAGAAAGTGAGCAAAACACTATGAAACAATGGCCAATAATTTAGCAAGTATATTAGGACAGGATGAATGAGCAGAAGCAAATTCCCCAATAGTAATAGTGCCTTTGTTTTTCTTTTTTTTTTTCATACCTAAAGACACCTCCTAGAGAGGGCCTGTCACCTCTTAATTGTTTTGAAACTAATGAATGTTAACTAAAAACTACCTAAAATTAGCCGAGTTGCGTGCAAGAAAGCACCACAATTATAAAAATATATAAATGACAACTCAATTGTATAATATGAAAGAAAACAAAAAGTAGGAAGTAGTTGTTCACAACACCAGACTACTCCATTATTACTTTCAACCCCCTGCGGCCCGCCCCCTTCAAAACTTTAAGAATTGTTCTCCGAAAAGTATTTCAACATATATTTGAATACGACATATTTTTCTTTTATTGGTGATGTATACATTTCTATTCTTAAAAAGTAGGAACAAATAAATTTATTGAAAAAATTGTTATAAAAATATCTTTTTAGCACTTAAGTAGAGCAAATAGTCAAATACTTCATGTCACAAATATTACTTGAAACTTCAAGCCAAGTTGAGTAAGTTATCAATTAATCTTCTTTACATTTAAACTAGCACAAAATTATGAAGTATTTAGCTCTCTAACAAATTGAATATGTAAAACGATAATTGTCAGATATTCATAATATACGAAGAAATGTAATGCTTTAAAACTTGGTACACATTTGTACATAAAATGTTTAATTTTTTTTCGTTAAATCCTAAAAGACTAAAAAATTTGGGTGATAAAATATGAGAGAAGATTATAATATGGCAAACTGGACAGGATGAAAGGAAAGAAACCCAAGGCACAGAGAGAAGCAACGAAGGAGTTCGAGCAGCATTCACATGGTCAAAGCTTCGGCTATGCTCGATAAAGAGCCATCACTTACACTGCCTACAAAGGTCAAGGTTTTGCAAAAACATTGAAAGAACATTTTGCTTCTTATTGAACATGTTTCTCAAACAAACACACAAATCATTTCATGCTTACGTTTGTGGTATGCATAACATTTTGATTACATTAAGATACAAAGCTTTCCATAACTTTCTTAATTAGTAATGGTTTCATAACTTCACTAGCATATTGATAAAAAATAGAAATTTTGGAACTTCCAAGATGAGGATTTTGATGAGGAACTAAAGCTTGATAATATACAATATTTTCCATGGAAAACCTTTTTCTTCGTACCGCGCACACATAGTCTGTTAGGGTTTTACCCTGATTTTCTTACCTTATTTGAAGTTTATTTTTTCCTTAAAGAAAAATTAATGTACTACCATAAATGCTTTAAATTTTACTGAAAGACATTCTTCCATATTTGGGTTATTTCTTCTTGGAGAAAAAATTTGGAGATCTATCAATTGAAGATCCTTATTCTCATAACATAACACAATAGTACTTACAATGTAGACGTTTAAAGAGTTTTATTTATTGAGAGATTTATTTTGTCAACAGTTTAATAGTTTTTCTTTTATATTAGTTTTCATATAATATATTATGTTTTTAGGATATTTTTTGTCAATCTAATTCATCACTTTCTTGATTTGTAATTGTAAGTTTCCGCATGACGCCCTAATTACTTTCGAACCCAATAAGTGGTATCAGAGCACAAGATTTAATGATCCAATGGAAAGAGGTTGAAGATAGGTTCAACGCGGTTTCAAATCAATTTGCAACAAATTTGATGATAATGAAATTTTTTGTCCAGCTACATGTGGAGAAGAGATTAAAACCATATTTTTCAACACTGTTGCTGCATCTTTAAAAATAAAAATAAAATATTTTTAAATCATTTTTAACTCATATATTTTAAACTCTATTTTTAACCATGGCAAGCAGTAGGGATGAAGGCTATGTGAAGAACAAAGATTATCATGCAGTGAAGAAGACAAATCAAGTTTTGTCAAGAAAATCCAGCCAAGGAGGGAGATTTTTTAGGGTTTTGCCCTGATTTTCTTACATTATTTGAAGTTTATTTTTTCCTTAAAGAAAAATTAATGTATTATCATAAATGCTTCAACTTTTACTAAAAGGAAAATATATCTTTTTTCTATATTTGTGTTATTCCTTCCTTCTCTCTCTCTTCTACTGCACCAACGTCCTGCTTCTTCTTCTTCGTCACCGATCAGCGCCGGTCAGCGAAGCTCCGATCAGCGCCGGTCAGCGAGCAGCCGCGAAAACCAACCGGCAACCGGGCGCCGGCCAGAAGGCATCGCGAGGACCAGTTCCGACCGGCGAGCTTCGAGCTCCTTTCTTCTGTTCGCTGTTCGCCGTTGGTCCGGTGAGGACGAAAACAACTAATAGGACCTCCAGCTGCCCTGAACAGCGACCGGCGAGCAGCCAACTCCGACGAAGGCAAGGCATCCACCGGCGAGACTGACCAGATCTGGCCGGAAAAGCCCAAAGACCACCGACTAGGTGCCATCTATCCTGACTCCCTTCGTTCTTGCTCTGTACAGATTTTCTGGGATCTTTGTAGATTTTTGTGATCGTGTGTTCTACATTGTGCAATACTATCTGATTTTTTTTGGAGTGTTTTAAAAAAAAAAAATTAGCTGTTTCTGCTAGCATTTCAGCTCAGATCAGGGAGCCTTCTTTCATATTGCAGGTTCAGTTCCTGCTTGTTTTCTACTATAGTTCTGATTTGTGCTACTGCTTATAGTATAGTTGTTGCTACCTGGTCCTTTAGAGTAGTTGTTCTGATTTGTGCTGTCGTGTCTTTGGGAGATTACACTTTCTTGATCCTATAGTTTAGTTGTTGCTATCTGGTCTTTTAGAGTAGTCACCTGGTGCTGATTTGGTTTGAAGTGTACTCCGGTGTAGATTTTATATTAGATTCAGTATCGTTCTA